>NC_045612.1:105200702-105502721 GCF_009762305.2 Zalophus californianus | reverse complement strand
TTGGAATCAAGACACGACTTATCACTACTTAAACAAAGGTACATTTCTTAGAGTAGTTAATTTGAAATTCCAGGGAACCAATGCAAAAGGTGTGATACCAAAATAGAGAAGTTTCCATGCATTGTATGGACAGCATGTAGGAAGGTCCACTTGTTCCCGGTTCAAATATTAAGTTTAGATCCAGAAAAGAAAGCAGGATGGAACATTCCAGGCCATGCTAGTATCTATTGGACATGTTCACAAGAGCCACTTCTGTGACCTAAGTGGAGAAGTCAGTTAACAGATATATAGTAGAAACAAAATGTAAGTGTAGGAAGGAGGAAACAAACAATACAGGGGGGAAAGTTTGTGTTGGGGAAGGGAACAAAAAGAAACTAAAAATCTGAAAGAGTCCAGAGAAGAGCTGTTTCAGTAGGAATCACCATGACAGTGAATTTCAACCATGCTAGTTTTGAGTACTTGGGCATGTGTCTCTTGCCAATGAGAAGAATTTTTAGACAGACAAAGCTATTCAGAGAGTTTTGAAGGTTATGCTGAAATAGTGGTTTCCAACACTTAGACTATGGACTTCTGGGGGGCGTTGAGTTATTTCTTTAATAATTTAATCCTAAAATCACCAATATATCAACTGGGAAGCCATGAATAACTTTGATATGAAGAGCAAAAGTATGCACAATCAAGAAGTTCAGAAACAACTTCTATGCTGGACAATCACTAGATGGGATTCTGAGGTCAACAACATGAGCTTTTTTCCCAACCCTGAAGTTCTGTTCTCAAAATCCAAGTATGAAAGTGGTACATATCAAACATACAATACTAGACCATTTTTTTCTTAGGTGCAAGGAGAGGATTTGGCAAAAACAAAGGCTAGGTTGATGTGCTTGTGGATGCATAGTGGGCTAGGTGTTATTATAGATATTTGTCAAAATTAAGTTAATAGCCCAAAGATGCAATAATATCTACAAGAAAATCAGTGTATTTGCTTACAATGGCTAAAAAAATCACATTGTGCTTTTATCATGGATGGAATTGTGTCTTCCTACAAAAAGATATGTGGAAGTCCTAAATCCCAATTCCCCAGAATGTGACCATATTTGAAAATAGGGTTATTGAAGATATAATTAGTTAAGATGAGGTCGCAATGGAGTAGGGGAGGCCCTTAATCCAATATGACTGACGTCCTTTAAAGAAGACAGCCGTGTAGAAGCAACCCAAGTGTCCATCAATACATGAACGGATAAAGATATGGTGTGTATATATATATATATATATATATATATATATATATATATATATATATACAATGGAAAATTAGTCATAAAAAAGGAAGAGATCATGCCATTTGCAACCACATGGATGGATCTAGAGAGCATAATGCTAAGTGAAACAAGTAAGTCTGAGAAAGACAAATACCATATGATTTCACTCATATGTAGAATTTAAGAAACAAGACAAATGAACAAAGAAAAAAGGAGACAAACAAAAAACCAGACTCTTAAATATAGAGAACTGGTGGTTGCCAGAGAGCAGGTAGGCAGGGCGATGGGGGGAAATAGGTGAAGGGGGTTGAGCACACTTACTGTGATGAGCACTGAGTAATGTACACAGTTGTGGAATCACTGTATTGTACACCTGAAACAAATATAACACTGTATGTTAATTTTACTGGAACAAAATTAAATTTTAAAAAAGGCAGCTGTGCAAAGACAGATACACAGGGAGAATCCCACGGGACAACAAAGGCAAAGATTGGAATACTGCAAGCCAAGTGATGCCAAGGACTGCAAGCAACCACCAGAAAGTAGGAAGAGGCGAGTGAGGATTCTCCTCTACAGGTTCAGAGGCAGCATGGCCCTGTCAACAACTCAGTTTCAGACATGGCAGTCTCCAGATCTGTGAGAAAATAAATGTATGGTCATCTAGGCCCATGTATGGTACTCTGTTATGGCAGCCCTGGGAAATTGATGCACTCTCCTGGGCTGCAGGAGAAGGCTCCAAGCACCATAACATGTCTCCCAGATACCCCACACAACGTGAGGCTCCTAGAGAATAGAAAATTTAGGGAACTTATTTTCAAAAAATCATTATTTTCTAGGTAATCTCTTCTTGCCTAACTCTTCTGCTCTCTCACACTATGCTTTGAAAATTCCTCTCTACCTCTGGGTCCTGAAAATGTGGTGTTCTTTCATACTTTTCACCTTTGTGATATTAATCCCTCTAAGTGAAATGCCCTCTGCACTCACTGGGGTCTCCCCTCCCCAATTCTGCCCCAAGTGAATCTTCCTGTAAGGCTCATTCCTTCATATTATCTGTTGACTATATAAATGAACAAATTCTATCAAAATATATGAGACTTATATAGAATACCTTATACATAATCACGTGATCTAATAAGAAATAAATCAGAAGGTAACTAAAACATTTACTTAGAAATTATTTGAAGGAAAGGAAAAACTGAAATTAAACAGTTATCTGAAAGGCAAAGAAAAGGAAAACACTCCATATGAAAATAAATGGGAGACATCATTACTACTGAAGAAATAATTTTTGAAGGAACTTTTAATACTCATGGAAAGAAATTTAAAAGCAAAAGGAAACACAAGAAACTAGAAAAAAGAAATTAATGTAGATAAAATGTAGTTAAGAACTTTAATTAATTAAATACAAAACCAAACAAAAGGTAAGGATAACGAAATTCAAAAAAGCAGAATCTTTACAAAGACATCCAGACAAGGTGATTCTACAACTGGATTCTGAACTTCTAAAGAACAGATTATTTCAATGTTTTTAAAAATATTCTGATATTTGGGGGCACGTCAATGTTTTTAAAAATATTCTGATATTTGGGGGCACGTGGGTGGCTCAGTCAGCTAAGCGTCTGCCTTGGGCTCAGGTCATGATCCCAGGGACCTGGGATGGAGCCCCACATTGGGCTCCCTGCTCGGCGAAGAGCCTGCTTCTCCCTCTGCCTCCCCCCCACCGACCCCCTGCTTGTGCTCTCTCTCTCACTCACTCTCTCTCTCGAATAAATTAATAAATAAAATCTTTTAAAACATAAAATAAAATAAATGAATATGTAAAAAGAATAATAAATTATGACCATGTAGGGTTTGTTCCAGTGATCCAGTAATTCTATGTGATTTTTTTTTTAATTTCTCTAGCTTTGTGATATGACTTAATTTCTGGAAAAGTAAATCTCATTCTCCTACTATTCTTTTTTCAAAATTACTTTGACTTTTCATGAACCTTTAAATTTGCACAAAGGATTTGAATCAATTTGTCTTATTCCTCAAGATTTTCTACTCGGATTTTGAATGGCATTCCATAAAATATAAATATTAATTTGGCTGTTATAATGCTGTTTTATCACTCATTAACCTCGTGTATTTTTCCATTTATTCATACTTGCTTTTACCTTCTATTTAGGAGAGGTCTAATATTTTCTCTATAAATGTGCTGTGAATTCTTGGTTAGATTAATTGATAGTTACATGTTGAATCCTACGGCTAATGTATCCTAGTTTTGATTATGTTTTCTAGTTGGATGTTGCTATTTTACAGGAATGCTTTATCCATAGTATTTGAAAAAGGTGACAACTTTATCCTTTCCAAATCTTTATATATATAAAGATCTGCTTTGCTTAGTTCTGTCAGTTGTAGCTCTATATATTTATATATATATAAAGATTTGAAAGAGATAAAGTATATATATAAATAGAGAGAGACACTTACTCAATTGGCCAGAAGCCATTTATAAGTGATATCCTTGTCTTAATGACCACCGTAGAGGGGGAAGCATCTTACTTTAATCCATTAAATGTAATAGCTGTTGATTTTGGGGGTTACTACCCATTAGCTATTATCTTATTAATTTCTCATTTTCTTTTTTTTATAAAAATATATTGGCTTTTTCAAATGCTTTGCTTGTACATAATGAAAATTGCATGCCTTTTTTCCCCTTTAGTTCAAAAGGTGTTTAATATCTATGAGAGTTTTTCTGACTTTGAATTACCTTTTATTGTAAACACAGTCTCTACTTAATTTTGAGATATGTTTTCTTAATCACTGTTAGATTCAAATGCCAGTATTTTGTTTAGGATTTTTCCAAATAGGTTCATAACTGAAAACAGCCAATAAGGTTTTTTTGTACTCCGTTTTTTCTTTGAGTTGGGCAGTGTTTTTCTTTCTTTGTATTAATTTAAATAAGATTATGTACTTCTTGAAAGTTTGAGAGAACTCACGACTAAATTCGTCTAGATTGGAGGCTTTGGGGAAGAGGTTTTATGAGTCAAAGTGAGGGTAGAAGGAGATAAATATTTTCATTTCTTTATGGACTTTTGCTCCATGCATATTTTCTACATTTCATCAGATTTTCAAACATATCTGATTATAATTGTTTATAACATTTTTAAATGATTTCAGTGTCTACTTTAGCTGCAGTTATTTTCCATTTTTATTCTACATTTGCTTATTCACATATTTGCTTACTTTTATTAATATCATTTAAGACTTGTTTAACTTACTAGTCTTTTCAGAGAGTCAGCTTCTGGGTTTTTGTTTTCATTTTCACTATTTTTTGTTCCTGAAATTCATTCACTTCTGCCTTTATTTTTATTTTCTATTTTATTTCTGTGCTTTATTTTTATTTTCTAGATTCTTTAGTTAAATGCTTAGTTAATTCATTAAAATTATTTTGTTTTCTGATACAAATCTTTAAATATATAGATTTAAATATATAGATTCTTTACAAAAGTGGTTATGTAGTTTCTCTAAAAGATGACAAATTATAGACTAAAATTCTATGTACATATATTTCAGCTCAAGCTTAATAATGGTATTAGTCAATTAGCCTTTTGTTGCTTAGTTATTTATTGCCTGTTTAATCTATCAGTGTCTAATAGAAAAATGTGTAGTAAAATCTATAATTACAATAGTTGATTTCTGCATTTCTTTGCTTAGTTCTGTCAGTTGTAGCTCTATATATTTTGACACTATTGTCAATTAATAGACACTATTGTCAATTAAAAATGTTCAAGACTGTTATATGTTTTTGAGTTATGTTTCTTTTTACAAACATATAGAGTGCTCAACTTAGAGTCTCTAATTGCCTGAAATTAAAATTGCCTCCCCAGCTTGCCTTTCCTTATGTTAATCTGCTGTATCTTTTTCCTTCCATTTTACTTTAATAAATAGCTAGATCTTACCTCATGTACTGGTTTGCTCACTTTTTAATCCAATTTGAGAGTCTCTCTATCTGTACACAAATTTAACATATTTATATTTGTGTAATTTGTAATTATATTAAGATTCATTTCTGCACCTTATTTCATGTTCTTATTTTAAAACTCATTTTTTCTATATAGCATCCTCCTTTTTTTTTTTTTTACCTTTCATTAGATACATCAAATTATTTTCTGGATTGAAGTTTGAATATATTTTGCTCATCAGATATTACACTAAATTATTAAGATTAATATCTATGGTGATTTGTACCAATCCTTTTCTAAATTTGCTTCATATCTAGGTTTTCCCTCTTCTAAAGGATTAAGTAGCTAAGCACACTCTCTCCTCCCTCTGCTCTCCCCCTACCTTAGAACCCTTCCTCACAGCATTAGCATTGTTCAGAGCAATTTTCAAAGTGTGGTTCTTCTGGGGGTTCCCAATACACTTTGAAAACATCTGCAAAGTTAAAGTTATTTTCACAACAAAACTAAGTATTTATTTGCCTTTTTCACTCTGCTGCTTTCATGAGTATGCAGTGGATTTTTAGAGGCCACATCACATTGTATCAAAACAGACTGAATGCAGAAGCACAGATGAGAATCTAGCTGTTTCCTGAAACTGTACATGTTAAAAAGATTTTCAAAAAGATAAAGCAATGCCAATCCCAAATTAGTTTTGTTTTAGAATTTTTTTCATAAAAGATATGTCATTTATGTTAATGTGCAATAAATTTATTACTGTTATTTTTAATAAATAGTTTTAAATTTTCATTTTTAATTTTTTAAGATTTATTTATTTATTTTTTTTTTAGAGAGAGAGAGAGCAGGGGGAGGGGCAGAGGGAGAGAATCTTCAAGCAGATTTCCCCTGAGTGTGGAGCCCCACGCAGGGCTTGATGTCACGACCCTGAGATCATGACCTGAGGTGAAACCAAGTCGGATGCTTAACCAACTGAGCCACCCAGGTGCTGCTTTATTTCAATTATTAATGTGTTAAATATTGATGGACACAACCCACATAACCAAAAGATCTTTGGCATTTTTAACAATTTTTAAGAACAGAAATGAATCCTATGGTCAAACTATTTGAGAACTGCGGGGTTAGAATTTTGTTTCCAGGTGTTTGAGAAATACAGTATTAAAATTATTCTTTGCAGACAGCAATAAGCCATACTTAGTTATTCACTTCTTACTATATTGTTCATTACTTTTTTCATGGAAATGCTTCCTTCAACAGTGCTTTGAAATACCGTGTCTGAAATACCATGTCTGAGTAAATAAGTGTTATAAGCATTTTATTCCCAAGAATTTTTTTTACATTTTCATATTTATAATTTATTTTAATAGAGGTAAAATTCTAAGCTCAAGTGTTTTCTTGAGCTCTTTTGTTATCTCCTTTCACCTACCATTTGTCTTATGAAGTTTGACATTAATTCTTGATCCTTTAAAAATTTACATTGTGTAAATTAGAACTGAAAAAAATGGTCTTAAGTTTGTGAAAATACAAAATACTTATGTATGCATAAAACATGGAAAGGATGCACAAAATTACTATAAGTTTTTATCTCTAGTTGGTACAAGTGTATGAAATTTAATATTTTCTTAAGCTTTTCTGTTGTAGGTTTTTGGCCTAAGGTATGTATTTTCCCTTTTACCCACAAAATAAAAATTTTGGCCTAATTTTGGATAATTTTTCAGAACAGTTTTTTTTAGAAACAGTTATTCTGATAGTGATACCTTTAGAGTTTTTGTTTCCTATTTGGCCTTTTTCTTAATGTAACACTATTGTTTCCAATGAGTCATAATAATGTATATTCATCCCCCTAAAATGGAAGTTTTAAAATACTTTGAAAATGACAAGGATATAAATGTTAAATATCATTTTGTGTTCCTAAACCTATAATTGTCATTTGTAACCAAGTGGGAAAGGAACTGGAAAACAAGATTGATAACCCCACAAATGTAAATAGAACTTTACAAATTATTTTTTAAAAACAGGAATGAATGACAAAATGGGGGGATGTAAAGCCCTCAATCTGCATTTATGGGCCATATTTATGTTCATTTATATATAGGAACATAAGATTGACAAAGAAAAGTGATTACAGCAGCAAAAATGCAGAGAAAACTTCACACATGTCAAAGCAAACTTAGGAAATTAGCAGCTGTAAGACAAGTGAAGGTTAGTAGAATCTTGAAGAGCAATCTTCCCATGATAATTAGGCAGTGAAATACATACAGAAGAGGAATAAAATCAAAAAATAAATTCTCTCAAGTGTCAATGTATATTGCACATTACTAAAGAAAGTACTGCTAAAAGAATAATTTCTTGGGGTAAAATTGAGCGGTCTTAAATCCAGAGCTCCTGTTCTATTCCTGCTAGGAACCTGAGTCATTGTTTTATCCCAGGCAAGTAAGTCATTTTGCTTCTTTTTGCCTCAAATTACTCATCTATAAAAAGCTATACTTCCAGCATTCTTATAGACCATCCCATCACGCCTCTTCTTTATCCACTGAGGGCCGGATATCAACCCAGGAAGCAAATTTAGGAATTAATTCAGAAATACAAGCTCTGACTCCAAAACATAAAAATAAGGATGGAACATAATGAGCAAGCTAACTCTGAAAGTCTTTGGTTATATATTTCATTTTAGTTCTTGGATATGATTGACATAACCTTTAAAAAAGTATTATTTGCTGTGGTTCAGATTTAATATAACCTATGTTGAAGCTAGATTATAGATACAGAGAGAGCCTACATTATCATCATCCTATTCTGGGGGAAATTATTATATATTGAGTACTAATGAATTTCATGATTTTGTTTTTGCTGTTATTATTTTATAAATGGTAATGAATACCATTTTTATGCATGTCACCTTGAGCTTTTATTTTTTCAATTTGAGCTTTTTGTAAATGGGGGGAAAACGATTTTTAATGTAATGGAAATAACCATTCATTTAGGAGAATAAATGTGAATCAAAACCACAATGAGACATCATTTCACATCTGTAAGTACTGAGATTATTAAAAAGAAAAAAAAAGGCGTTGGTGGAGGAAGTGGAACCTCTGTACACTATTGGTGCAGCCTCTATGGAAAACAGTATGGAGATTCATTAAAAATAAAGATAGATAATAATAATAATTTCACAATATATGTAAGTCAAGTCATTATACTGCAGACCTTAAACTTATATACAGTGCTCTATGTCAAATATATCTCAATAAAACTGAAAGGGGAAAAAGGAAATTTCAAATTCCCTTTTAGAAAATAAAATACATGGGGAAAAAAGAGAAGGGGGAATAACCTAGAAATAGCAACTAATCACAATGTGTACACTTTTTTTGGATTCTATTTCAAACAAACTGCAAAAGAAAGTCACTTACAACATTTGTGTTTTTAATTACAATTCAATGAATGGCTTTCCTCACTTCAAAAAATTTAAAAATAGAAACGCCATATGATCCAGCAATCCTACTTCTGGGTATATGCCCAAAAGAAATGAATACATATGTAGTGGAATATTACTCAGCCTTTAAAAAAAAAAAGAAAATCCTGCCATATTGAGAAAACATGGATGAACTAGGAAGACATTGTGTTAAGTGAAATAAACCAGAAAGACAAATGCTGCATGATTCCACTTATATGAGATATCTAAAAAGTCGAAGTCATAGAAGCAGAGAGTAGAATGTTGGTAGCCAGGGGCTGTGGGAGAAGATAAAGGGGAGTGGCTGTTCAATGGGTATAAAGTTTCAGTTATACAAGATGAGTAAGTTCTGGAGATCTTCTCTGCAACATTGTGCCTACAGTTAATGATACTGTATTGTACACCTAAAAATTTATGAAGAAGGTAGATCTCATATTAAGTATTCTTACCACAATGAAAAAATGCTGTAAGGAATTATTGCATAGAATTGTTAAATATCAAAATAATAAATAATGGAAAAAATAAATAAAAGTGAAACTGCTTCTGGACTTATTCTCCCCAGTCCCACTGTCAGGAAAATGTCAATGACCAGAGTGTACTTGGATACAACATACTAAGGATGAAAGAACCTCCCAGATAGCACTAGATAGCTTACTTCCAAATGATTCTCTGTGAAGAAATCAGTATCTGGTCTCTGTGTGAAAAAAAAAAAAAATCCATAGGAAAATAACTACATCAAAGAGGCAATGCTGAATAGTGAAAGGATAATTGAAGAGTCATAAAGTTTGATTTCATCATAGATCTGCTACTGAGACAAATCTACTCACATCTCTGGTCTTCTGGTTCCTTATCTGTACAATGAAAGCATTGGACAAAGTTGGTTGTTTGCAGTTTGTGCTCAAAGAATATTTAGGGAGGGGTGTCTGGGAGGCTCAGTCAGTTAAGCAGCTGCCTTCGGCTCAGGTTATGATGTCATGGTCCTGGGGTCAAGCCCTGCAGGGAGTCTGCTTCTTCCTCTACCGTCCCCCCATCATGATCTCTCTCTCTCTCTAACTCTCTCTCTCTCTCTCTCAAATAAATAAATAAAATCTTTAAAAAATTTAAAAAAACCCAAAGAATATTTAGGGTAACAAAGAATTTCCCTAAGACATCAAAGGGAGAGAGTCTAAGAATTCTAAAACTTCAGGTAGACCAGCCTTCACTTGTCCACAATATTAGATTGGTACTCAAATAAACTGCTTTCTAAATAATATAAGGTATTAATGCTAAAAGGAAATTACTTCCAAGATACTAAAATTCATCATTATGAATTTCTTAGAAAATTAAGAATAATAGTATAATATACTACTATACTCCAATAACAGTAAACAATGTGTATAAGAGTCATTTCTGAACACTGTATTCTCATGCATATCTCTGTACCAGTTAGAATATTTTACCTGTAATTAACAGTATAGAACTTATTTACTCAATTAGTTGAAGTCCAGAGTTGGCAAGGAAGAAGGTAAGACTTTCAGTATTGTAGCCATGAAAGCTGGATTTATTGAGACGTTAACAAAGCTTAAGCTTTAGAGGCAATCACTTGCATGGGCCCCTTTTAAAACCCTTCAACTAATTTTGCATACATATTTTATCTTATTATGTTATGTTAATCACCATACATTACATCATTAGTTTTTGATGTAGTGTTCCATGATCCATTGTTTGCGTATAACACCCAGTGCTCCATTCAGTACGTGCCCTCTTTAATACCCATCACCAGGCTAACCCATCGCCCCATCTCCCTCCCCTCTAGAACCCTCAGTTTGCTTCTCAGAGTCCATAGTCTCTCATAGTTCATCTCCCCCTCCGATTTCCCCCCTTCATTTTTCCCTCCTGCTATCTTCTTCTTCTCTCTCTCTCTCTTTTTTTTTTTTTAACATATAACGTATTATTTGTTTCAGGGGTACAGGTCTGCGATTCAACAGTTTTACACAATTCACAGCGCTCACCATAACACATACCCTCCCCAATGTCTATCACTCAGCCACCCCATCCCTCCCACCCCCCACCACTCCAGCAACCCTCAGTTTGTTTCCCGAGATTAAGAATTCCTCATATCAGTGAGATCATATGATACATGTCTTTCTCTGATTGACTTATTTCGCTCAGTGGAAAACCCAAAAGACTCCACCCCAAAACTGCTAGAACTCATACAGGAATTCAGTAAAGTGGCAGAATATAAAATCAATGCACAGAAATCAGTGGCATTCCTATACATCAACAACAAGACAGAAGAAAGAGAAATTAAGGAGTCGATCCCATTTACAATTGCACCCAAAACCATAAGATACCTAGGAATAAATCTAACCAAAGAGGCAAAGAATCTGTACTCAGAAAACTATAAAATACTCATGAAAGAAATTGAGGAAGACACAAAGAAATGGAAAAATGTTCCATGCTTATGGATTGTATACAGATTTTTAAATGAATTTTCGTAATGAGGTCCCATCCCCCCAAATTGTTTAAACTTTAGGCCCCAGAAAACCTGGATTAATTCCTAGTTCTTTTTTTTTTTTAAAGATTTTATTTATTTATTTGAGAGAGAGAATGAGAGATAGAGAGCACGAGAGGGAAGAGGGTCAGAGGGAGAAGCAGACTCCCCGCCAAGCAGGGAGCCCGATGTGGGACTCGATCCTGGGACTCCAGGATCATGACCTGAGCCGAAGGCAGTCGCTTAACCAACTGAGCCACCCAGGCGCCCTAATTCCTAGTTCTGATATAATTTCCCACTAAGTCTCCCAGAAATACATTCCTGATGGGGCCAGCTTTACTCACTGGGTTGCTTGACTCCAACTTTCAAAATGGCTTCCAACAGCTAACCTGGTAATATGCCCTCTTATTCACTTTGAGGCATTCACTTTCAGGCTTTGTGTACTTCATGCCAAGTAGGGAACATGTCCCTCCTCTTATAATGATGAACTATGTCCCTAGTTTCTAAGATGATGTCGCATGCTAACTGACTTAAGCCTGGATTTCAGAACCAACTGACTGGCAGAGAAATGAATGTTTCCCAATAGGCTCAGACAAATATAAAACCACCTCTAGAAATGGGATTGTAGTTAGCTCACCTAGTGAGACATGGGTTATGTAAGAGGCTGAGATGAGACTGGAGTTAGCTTACCTAGTAGGACATTGGCTACATAGGAGGGGGCTGATACCTGAACAAAAGGCAGATGTGGGCTGACCTAAGCAAGTATGGGCCAATGACATTTGAGAAAACCTTTGCTCAGATGTTTCTGGAAAGAAAATTTCTCAATCAATCTCTGTCTCTCTCTCTCATCTAGTAGGTATGAACGTAGAACTATCTTACCTTAGTGACTGCTGGCAGCCATTCTGCCATCATGAAGGAAGCTACACGAGGCACAAACTCACATATACTAAAGCCACAATTTAAAATCACAGAGAGAGAGAGAGAGAGAAACAGATCTAGATTTCTGCTGTTTTCTGTACTAAATCCACTCAACTTCTATACTTTCATTTATGTGGGCCAATAAAACTTATTTTTATGCAAATCAAAATCACAGTAAGATCTCACCTCACACCTGTCAGAATGGCTATTATCAAAAAGACAAGAAATAATAAGTGTTGTTGAGGGTGTGGAGAAGAGGAAACCCTTATGTACTGTTACGGGAAAGTAAATTGGTGCATCCACTATGGAAAACAGTGTGGAGTTTCCTCAAAAAAATTAAAAATAGTACTACCACGTGATTCAGCAATTCTACTTCTGGGTATTTATCCAAAGAAAATTAAAACACTAACTTGAAAAATATATCTGCAACCCCATGTTTAATGCTGTATTATTTACAATAGCCAGAATATGGAAATAACCTGTGTTTATTGATGGATGAAGGGATAAAGAAATTTTCACACACACACACACACACACACACACACACACACACAGCCTCCCCCCCTACAATGGAATATTATTCAGCCATAAAGAAATATGAAATCCTGCCACTGCAACCATGTGGATGGACCTTGAGGGTATTATACTAAGCAAAATAAGTCAGACAGAAAAATACTCAAAATACTGTATGATCTCACTTATATGTGGAATATAAAAAAGCAAAAAGCAAGCTGATAGATACAAAGAACAGATTGATGGTTGCCAGAAGCAAGGGGTGGGGGTGGGTGAAATGGGTGAATGTGGTCAAAAGATACAAAATTCCACTTATAAAATAAGTCAGGTTACATCCATGGGGATATAATGTACAGCATGTCGACTATAGTTAATGATATTGTAATTCACACTTGAAAGTTGGTAAGAGAGTAAATCCTAAAATTCCCATCACAAGAAAAAAAAATTTCTAACTACATATGGTGCCCAGTATTAACTAGACTTATTGTGGTGATCATTTCACAATATATACAAACATCAAGTCATTACAATGTATACCTGAAACTAATATAATGTTGTATGTCAACTATATTTCAATTTTAAAAAATATTATAGCCTCTATATTCATATATTTTTTATTGTGTCATGAATTTCATCGTGATGTCTTTTAGATATCTGAATGAATTTGCCAGAAAAACTGTTGGACAGAGGAGAGCAAAGTTTAGAAAGTGCTCTGGGAAGACACATAAATTTAGGAATCATCTGTATATAGATGGCATTTAAAGCCATGAGTCCAGATGAGATGATCTAATATGTGAGGGCAGACAAAAGTTAAAAGAAGTCCATGGACTGTATCTTCCAGAGTAAAATGAGGCAATCTGGAAACCCCAACACAGAAAGTGACGTCATTATTAGTTGAATTGAGTTAACCACTAGGTCCTCCCCACAACAGATACGTTCTCAGATTTACTTTTTAAAAAAAGATTCATTCATTTATTTATTCATTTGAGATGGAGGGAGGGGCACTGGGAGAGAGAGAGAGAAAGAGAAGGAAACTCCCCCCTGAGCACAGAACCAGAGGTGGGGCTCGATCCCAGGATGCTGAGATTGTAACCTGACCCCAAGTCAAAGGCTTAACCAGCCAAGTCACCCAGGTGCCCCTCAAATTTACTTTTAATGTAATCAGGACATAATCCTCTTTCCCTGACCACCAATCATAGTGGTAAAATTACTGAACAGATATAAATTTAGTCCTTACCATATGCCAGGTCTTTGTGAAGATCACAGGACATTTGACAGCTAGCCCCAGTGAGAGCAACAGATAAATAAAAAGAACCCTATACTAAAGAGTGTTGATGTTTCTAAAGGAACAAGGCTAGAGAGGAGGAGAGACAGAAAGCAGTATGGGGAGACAGATAAATGCACTAAACTGCTGAGCAACCATTAATTGTCCCTCCTTATGGGGGTGCCCAGGGCCTAGTAATGAGGAATTAATTAATGATGTTTAAAAGAATTCTTGAGAGTAAATGTTTTTCTGTATTTATAATAAAATACATGAAACAGGATTTTTAGAAGTCAAAATTTGAAATCGGATTTAAAAAAATAACATTCTCTTAGGTGGTATTTAAATCTTTTGCTGCCCACCTTTTTAAAGAAGCAAAATGGCATTTCAAAGAGGCAACTGAGTCTAGAAAGCAAAGGATCACAAAACAGTTTAGCAACAGCTAGAGTTCATGATTATTTTTCTAAAAATAGCTACTTATATTTTAGAAATACACAAAGGGTAATTTAAGAGATTTTTTTAAAATAATAAAATATATGTCAAGCCCACATTGTAAACCAGATTTAAACTCAGTGAAGTGATCTTTCATACATTATACAGTGGCAATTACCATGTAAATAGATTTTAAATAAAGTGATGTATTATTTAAAACCTCAATGTTATATAAACCAAGCATGGGGAAATGCTTGATGTCTATTTTATTTTCAAATCAGCAACCTCTTTCCACACAGAAAAAGGACGATGATTGTACTAGATAATTTTATTTATATTTCTCATAATAAAGTGCTGTAGCCCCTATGATTATACATTTTCCCAACATTTGTGGGAAACATTATAATATCCCCTATATAATCACAAGTCTGACATTTTTCCCATTTAAAGGCATTCTCCTTTCAGAAATTTTCAAATGAGAACTCCTAGGGAATACATTTAATTCAGACTGTTATAAATGACCTAAAATAATAAAAATCATGGTGAATGAGAGTCAGAATTTCCTCCCAGATTAGGGAAATTTTTCAAGGTGTCCTTGCAGGAGTAGGCTGGAAGGAAAGAAGAAGGTAAAAGAAAAGAGTTAAGGAGGGTTACATGGGCCCTACGCAGGAGACGGGATCTGACAGGCCAAGGCCAGAGCCAGAGCTGGCTGACCACTAGGCCTCCTGTCAAAGTACCATTTGTGCTACTATCTAAAGTCACATGAGAGTTGAGTGAGCGACCATCAGTAAAGTCCGTAAACCTTCAGGCTAACCTGATCTCTACTTGAGTGGAAACTGTGGGGATTTCCTTCCCCTCCTGTGACTCTTCATCTGTGTTCCTGACTCTGGGCTCATTGCCCATCCACCTTACCCATTTAGGCCCCACCCATAAATGGAGGGTGAGGGTAAAGTGGGAATGAATACATTCCTGGACATCCACTGAGTTGATAGTGATGTGGAAGGGAGGATTCCCACAATTTACCTGAGGATATTCAGTTTGAGATTCACCTCCTCCACCAACTTCCACTCACTAAAGAATCAGAGACAAGGAAAAACACATTCTGGAACATACATTTCCCAATTCAATGATCTAGTCCCTTCAAAACAAAAGAAAAAATAAGACACTCTACTTACTACTTGGAAATCACAAACATAACACTAAGAAGTATTCAGTTATAAGTTGTCATCTAATAACCTCTGCATTCTCCCTGTCTCTTCCTTCTCCTATTCATCATCTCAATTTTCAACTGGATTCCATTTGTCTTTCTTCCCAATAGTACCCTCCTATCCACTTCCTATCAGATTACTTTAATAGCCCACTATCTGTTTCCCTGACATCAAACATTCTTTTACTCACAAACATTTCTCAGCTCCTGCTGTGAAGATTCGACAGCTAAGAACATGCAGTAGAACCCTGTTGCCATAGTTTGTTACAGTTTTCATCCCTGCACACATGACCAAAGTTTTAATCAAGCTTCTTTATGTCACTTTTCCACTTAGTTTAACTCTATATTGCTTTTTAAAGCAAACATAAACACTTCACTCTTGACAATCAAACAGTCATGTGCTTATTCATTCTCATCTCCAAACACTAAACTCCAGACCATTCACTGAGCAAACTGTAGTGCAGTTGAAAGAATGCCAGACATTGATATGAATCCTCATTCTTGCTCTGGACACAGGACTTAGTTTCTCTGAGATACAGTTTCCCCATTTCTAAACTGGAGGTAACAGTTCTTATCTCACAAAATTTTTGAAAGATTGCAATATCACAATGTCAATAAGATTATTTTGCGAACTGTAAAAAACCATATCAAAATAAATTATTATGTTAAATTGTCTTTCACCTTTGGTGTTCCCTACCAACACCAGGCTTAAACTATTTTGGAACCAGGATTGCTTGTCCTTTTCTTTCCACCAAATCTAATTTAATCCAGTGTCTAACAACAATTTCAAAATTAATTTTAAGCACTATTCCCTCAACATTCACATAACAATAACAGTAATAGATAACCCCAACTGAAAGCTTACTATGTGCCATAAATAAAGCCTTTCTAATGCACTATCTTATTTCAACTTTTAAACAACCTTAAGAGGTCACAAATACTATTAGAATCCTCATTGTTCATGAAGAGAGTAAACATTGACTAACCTGAGGAACTAGACCACAGGAGCACAACTAATACACAATAGACTCATGAGTCAAGTATGGATAGGTCTCCCTGGCTGAAGAGTCCATGATCATACTAGTATATTATATTTCACTTCTAAGGCTTTCTGTTAAATCTCTTTGTCACCTTCTATTTCATGTTATACTTTTCCACTTCTGGATTTCTGTAACAATGAATTTTTATTCAATTCTTCACTTTACAAAGCCTCTACGTAGTAAGCTTCATTTCCTCATAATGGCTATCAATTCCTAAAGGAAAGGGACCATGGATTCTCTTTCACTGATGTTTTTTCCCCACAGCTCCTGTACTTCCCTGCATGGAAAGCAAAAAATTAATGAATAGACTTTGCCTTTACTTGACATTATAAGGAGACAAGATAAAAGAGAGAAATAATGTATACAATAAAGAATACTGAAATAGCAAAACCTAATAATGAAATAATTCAAGAATTAGAATCCAAGGACTTTTCATTTTATTATCCTTTAATCACCCAAATCCCCACAAAAATATATGTCTTTTTCCCTGTGTAGCATTAGTAAGCAGTAAATCTCGAGTTAGTTGGTTGTGGCCCACTTAATGCTAAAATTCTTTTTAGTGACCTGTTAAAGAGACTTGGTGAGAAAATGTGTTTAGTATGTTAGTGAACTTAAAACCTGTCATGTTATTTAAATGCCTGATTTTGTAAGGTTTGTTAATGTGTGTGTTTGTGTGTATGATAACAAACTGTGTGGTGCTGTTTAAACTGAGTTAGTTACCACTGAAGAAGGGATAACTAGTGCTCTCAAGGAAAAGCAGGGAAATAGTTTTTTGATTTTCATTAGGCCTGGGATATTTAAGAAGAAACCTCTGCTTGTTTGAATTGAACATTAAACTCATAAAAGGGAAATCCTGTATAATACATTTATTTCTAAGTCTTCATGTACACACATTTATTTAGACAAAAATATACTCATAGCAATTGATTATATTCTTAATTAAAAGATGTGTGCAATGTAACCAAGCTAATTAATGAAAGGAAACACCCAATTTCACATAGTTTAACCTCTCCGAGTATCAATTTTCTCAACTTTACAAAGTGGTTGTTAAATCACACCTCACAAAACTATCACAAGAATTCCATGAGATAAGAAACAGTGACTGGCATGTATCAGGCATTCAATAAATGCTGATTCCCTGGTTTCCCCAACACAAAAAACGTTTTTAAATCTCTCATATTGAGACAAAAAATATTGGTGAGAATTGCAAATAAACAATTACTCCTCCCTCAGAAAAGTGAAGAATAAGGTAACAAATTAATACACCTGTGCATAACCCTTACCAGTAATTTTCCATGAAAACATGGCTATCCTTAACAATCTAGAAGTCACTGATGATGTCTCTAGGGAATAGATGAAAAAATAGTATTTAATGGAGTAGAACAAAGGGAACAACCTGTAAGATGGGATCGTTGGAGTTAGAAGACAGGTTCTCAGCTCATTTGACTTGATTCCTTCTCCTTTGTTCCACCATGGAATATGAGGAATAAATAGTAGGAACTGAGCCTCAGAATTAAAATATATACATAAAGATCAACATACAGAATTATTACAAGTATCACTTTGTGATACCTTTTACTTACAAAATTTTCTTACTCCCTAGGCTGTGATTGAGAAAGTGGGGAATTAATTAATAATTAGCCAAAAGACCAGTTAGTGAATACTTGCCCTGCATTAATAATCACCCTAAGCACTGCAAGGCATAGAGAAGTATAAGCCAGAGTTAAATGCAGGGAATTAAATCCAACAAAATTTCCATTCAGATCAACATACATGCAGGGAGACAGTGATAAAATATTCCATAGGAGATCCAAAGACAAACCAAAACATTGTCTTTGCCTTGAAGAAGTATTTGACCCTATAATGAATTACATGAGTGCTATTTGGCATAGGTTGTCAGTGTTATAGATTTTGAAAAGAGAAAGCTATCACTGAGCCCAAATAGGATTTTGTCATATTTCATTAAGTAAATGGGAATTTAGTTTTATCTTAAAAGATGGTAGCATTTGTGTGGATGAAGTATTTCAGGGCATGGTAATGGGTTACCATGGAAAAGTGAATAAGAAAATAGGTCTCATGGCATCTTCCTAATTGCTGACAACTCCTTCCAGAAAAATTCAGTGGAAATGTTTAGCAATTTTATAGAAAGTGTGGACCATGGGTTGTTTTGGGTTTGTTTTTTTTCTTTTGTTTTCTAGCAGTCAGATCCTACCGACCAAAGAGTAGAATCATTGACATGATCACCTGCACTCAGACATATCTAAACATTCATAGAAGAAAACTACCTGTGTGAGCCAATATCTGACTCCAGAGATGACTTCTTATCAGAGAGGACTTATCACGTTATTTTTTTTAAGATTTATTTATTTGTTTGAGAAAGAGAGAGAGTGGGGAGAGGGGCAGAGGGGCAGAGGGAGAGAATCTTCAAGCCGACTCCCCGCTAAGCGTGGAGACCAATGTGAGGCTGGATCTCACCACCCATGAGATCATGACCCGAGCCAAAACCAAGGGTCGGACGCTTAACCGATTAAGCCACCCAGGCACCCCGAGAGGACTTATCACTTTAATTGGTCATCCATTTTTCAGCATACACCAACTTAGCTGAGTTAAGGCGTACTATATGATTTTAGGACATGGCTAATTTTCAAGGTTGCAGAAAAGAAAAGAAAAATATCCACATATTTTGACCCTCATCCCTGTACCTCCATTAAGAGAGAAATATTTTGTTTTCATAGGAAAGCATAGTGTAGATTTTAAATGAGCAGAAATGTGGATTATCTTTCTATTTATTCTTAATTATATTTTTAAACAGGGCAAGTGCTTGGCAAACCTTTCATTAGTGAATACAATAAAAGGCTTAGATAAAAAGAACTTGACAATATAATTACGAACTCAAATTTCCTGTAGACATTTTTAACATGGGTCATGTAAGAAGTCACCAGGAGATCTGTCAAAAAAAAAAAAAAGATAGCCATGTGGAAATAAACAAAGACTACCCAGATGAGAACAAGCATACATTACTTAGTTAGAGCTTCCTATAGCAGAGACTCAGCCACCATCACCTGTATTTGGAAGAGACTCAAAGGCAAGCAGGGAAGTGTGAAAACTTACAGTGGAAAAAATGGAAGACTTCAGATGGGCCCTAACTAGAGGATGTCAGCATGGGGAACCTGGAGGTGGGTCAACTTGTAAGTAGGAAATACTATATGATAGGTTAGAGAAGCATATTTGTCATTCTCTGCTTGTTCCTAAGTTGTAAGTAGGAACAAAAATTAGGGATGCTGGCAGTTATCAAGCAAGCCTTGACCATTTGGGACCAATTGCTGCAGAGGTTATGGTTTGGCTTCCTGGATGGGTTGCTCCCTAAGTTGTGGGTCAGAGATCCATTTTTATATATGGTCTGGCCAGCGTTCCTTTGTATATTCAGTCTCTCAACCATGGGTTTCAAATAATTTGGACTTAATGTTATAAATAAGACCTTACTTGGGTGAAAAAATATTGTGATACCTTCATCGTGATATAATTTCTTCTTTCATACAATATATTCAACAGTTATAAGCCCCTATTACATGTTATAAACCCCTATTACATATTACAATCACTGAACGTTCCTCATATCTAAAGCAATGAAATGTCAGCGGTATGTCAAATTACTTTACAATATGCTTGTTGAAGCAAATAAAACCTAACAACAATAATTTGTCCATTTAATTAAAAACATATACATTTATGAAAAAAAGAACAATTCATCAATCTTGCTTTGAGTATGCTTTAACACCTACAAAAATTGACCTGTCATCATGTAACAATATATTGATGTAATATTTTTATTTATTTTCTATTATAAAATAATTTCATTTCCTAAGGGGCAAAAGATAAATCCAAGGCAAAGACATAATATTTCACAGCTTAGAATTTTTAATTCCCTATGTACAGTACTTCTCTGAGACAACAAAAAGAGAAGTCATTACTAGTTGAATGTTGAAAAAACTGAGGATCAGAGAACCATACTAACTTGCCAAAGATCTGCATAGGGTCAACGTTATAAATTAGACTTTATGAATTCTAGTTCCGTGTTCTTTTCTCTACACTCTCCACCTTCTTTTCTTCTTTTTAGGGGGGTGAGTGGGGGGCAGAGGAAGAGACAGAGAGAGACTCTTAAGCAGGCTCTATGCCCAGCATGGAGCCTGATGTGGGGCTGGATCTCACAACCCTGAGATCAGAACCTGAGCTGAAATCAAGAGTCAGACACTTAACCGACTGAGCTACCCAGGCCCCCCTACACCGTCCACCTTCAATTATAATTGCTGAAGTGAATGCAATTTTATTGGCCCTGGAATAATCTGAAACTTGAAGAGGAGAAAAAGAAGAAAAACACCAATAACACTTGACATGACAAGCAAATAAAATGTTAATGAAATTATACACAATAACGAATTTTGCTTTCTCTTTTCCTAAGACCAACCCCCAGTCTCCCAATCACAGAGTGGAACTGAGTAGAGTGAATGAATGACTGTCAATCCATGCATGAGGGTAAACAAAGTAGTAATCTTGATGACAGAGAAGGGGAATGAGGGATTCACAAGTACAAGGCAGTGGTCGAAGGAGGAAAGAGAAATTTTAGATGGAATAAATTTACGTAACTGAAATACGATCAAAACTTTTTACACAGAGCCCTTTGAAGAAATATCTTATTCCAAGTCTGAGTCAAAGAAAAACACGTCTAAAACACATTTTTTGGTCCAGAAAGTATGGAAATTCTCAAAGAATTAGAAGAACAAGTCAAAAGGAAACAGTAGCTAGCTTGAATGAACTTCCACTGGCCAAATCTGATCTTAATAATAATAAAGATGACAACAACAGCATTAATGGATTATAATCCATTAAACAAAATAAGAAGTTATGGGTCCATAATGACAGCAAAAGAGTGGGGGGGGCAGATACAGTGCTTCCTTACTGTAGAATATCCACTAATAAATACAGAAAGAACAGTAAAATAAAAGTCAGTGCCTTTCAGTAATAACCATTATACTTGATTCAAATACAAATATCATTGGATGCTAAAACTAATGCATGAAAATTTAAGAGGGAACAGGATACTCAAACATCTTCAAAGCATCTTCTCCATATTTCTTATTAACTACAAATGAGAAAATAATAACCATACCATGGAGAAACCTGGTAGGCATCATCATATCCAAGCGCTCAAAATGAACACCACCAATAATTAGATAAAAACCAACATCATGTGCCTCCTGATATGATGGACTAATAGAAACACAACATCTGATATGTAGTATTCCTGCCAAAAATACATAACGTAAATCTAATCAGGAGGACATTTTAGACAAACCAAAATTGAAGGACATTCAACAAAATAACTGGTCTTAACTTTTCAAAATGTCAATGTCATGTAAGATAAAGAAAGCCTTAGGAGCTGTGCAAATTAAAGGAGCCAAAGAAATATGACAACCGAATACAAAATCTGATCCTGGATTGGAGCCTGGACAGAAAAAAAAAAAAGTTGCTGTTAAAAAACATTACTGGAACAATTGGAATAATTTGAATACAAATGCCGTTTAGATGATAGTACAGTATCATTGTTAAGTATCCTGATTTTGATAATTATTCTGTGATTATATAAGATGACATTATTGTTCATAAAAACCACACGATAAAGTGTGAAATGTTTAGGGGAAATGAGGAAATATGCCTATAAATTACAAGTAGTTCAAAGAAAATTTATGTGGATAGATAGGTATAGATGTAAAACTTCTCTGACTTTTTTCTCTCACTCTCTACCTATGATATCATGGCTATGTATTTATCTATCCATATAGATAAGATCTATAGAGAGAAAGTGTGATTGGCAAACTATTAACAGTTACTGAACCTGGGTGAAGATGAAGGATAGAAAAAAAAGATGAAGGATAGTTATGAATTATTTGTGTTACTTTTACCACTTTTACCACTTTTAAATAGTTTGAAATTATTTCAAAATTTAAAAATTAAAAGGTGGAGTAAAAATAAAAATTACAACATAAAAACTTTTTCACAATAATGCTCACCTTCTGCCAGTAGAGCTCCTGAACCTTACTAAGCTAAATTAGTCTTTCCCCTTCTCCAACCTTAAGATCCTCTAAAAATAAGAGTCCTTCTCTCAAATCATTGCTATCCTGTGGATTCTAATGGGTGGGATAGATAACTAGAACCCGAAGTGACACATTGAACCATTCTCCAAAGTACCAATTTGTGAGCAGGTTAACAGGAAAGCTGTACTACTTCTTTCTTCCACCAGGGGGACAGAGCACTGGGGTTATTGTGCCTAGCCCGGTATTTTACCTTAGTTTTAATTAACTTATTCTTGTGTCTTTCTTTCCACTCTAAAAGCTAGTCCTCTAAGTTTTTTAAACTAGTCCTCACTTTCATATTTATTTCTTTCCTTTTTATCTAATCTTAATGATTAGATAGTTACTCATAATTTTCACCTGTTTCTCAGATGTAAAAAGTAGACCAAAATCAATTTGGTCATTTAGCAAACACCAGGGTGCTCTCTTTAACCTTACTAGATATGTAGTACCTCCTCTACTATTTTCATGCCACGTGTTATAACAGTGAAAGCAAGTCTCAGGACAAATATTGTTATGTATACAAAGTTTATTCATAAGCAGACATGGAATTTGTTCTATAGCTACAAAAAGGATCACTCTCACTAATAGCTCAAACAAATGGCATGAGAATGTTGCCCTTACTATAATCTCGTCTCTTCTCATGAAAGACTGTTGGCCTGTGTAACATTGCTAACTACGAGTCACCGTCTTGAATTCCGTCTCTCTCTTTCCCTCTGTCTCTGTCCCTATCACTCTCTCTTACACACACACATACACACACACACACACACACATGCACATTTCTGGGGCTGGGGGTAGGAAGGGGTTCTTAGAAAACAAAACCCCCAAAAATGTAGGTTAAAACATTCACTCATTCAACAGTGATGTGGATTGCCTCCTATATGCCCAGCCCAGCACTTTAAGACATTTTTCTCTTAGAATAGAGTGCGGCAAACTTTTCTGTAAAGGTCCAGGGAGCAAATATTTTAAGCTTTGTGGGTCAAATGGCTTCTGTTTAAACAACTCCACTCTGCCGTTCCAGTGCCAAAGCAGCCAAAGACAATATGGAAACGAATGAGCATGGCCGTGCTCCAACAAAATCGCATTTATACAACAGGTGGCTGGCCACAGTTTGCTGACCCATGGATTACAGTACTAACAGACTCATACGCTGGTGAAGATTTCAGTGATGGGCTGAAATAGACTGGGCTTTCCTCAAAGTTTTCTCTCAAGCTCCTCACCTTTTCATAACTTCTCCCATCGTGCTTTTGCATCTTCTTGTTCCCTCTTCTTATAAATGCCGCATCCCCTCTGCAAAACCAAACCACAGCAGAACACTTCAGAACGCACAGGGAATGATAGCAAAGTAGGTGATCTACAGAAGTGAATCCGCTTTCCTTACCCTAGTAACTAGTTTGTTCTCTCCTACATACCGCATGCTGACTAAATTCTCTCTTTGTTTCTCAGAGTTAAATAGATTCTCTTTAAAGAATAGACAATATCTTAATGTGTAAGTTATTTTCATTGATGCCCACAGCTTTACTTTATTAATAATTATAATACTGCAAATATATAGGGTTTCGCAGTTTGTGAAGTTTTCTTTCACACACCTAACAACTTTGTGTGGTAGACAAGGTTAGTAGTGCTTTCTTTTAAAGGATCGTAAAATTGAGGTCCTGAGACATTCAGAAATCTTCCCCTGTCTAAAATTAGAAACTATTCCGTTTCCTGAGATTAAGAATTAAAGAGGGCACGTATTGAATGGAGCACTGGGTGTTATATGCAATGAATCATGGAACACTACATCAAACACTAATGATGTAATGTATGGTGATTAACATAACATAATAAAATAAAATTTTAAAAAAAGAAAGAAACCTATCTAGTTTTCAGCTCTTTCCACCATAATATAGAGCACTGCAAAGCTCACTCTAGGGACTAAAGATAAGCGCAACAGAATTTCAAAAGTTTAGGACCTTTCATCCTCCAGGACCATGATGAAATCAGAAGTCAGAAGAGAAAATGTCAAAGACCGCGCCCCAGGAAGAGCAGAAGGACCCAAAATCTAATTGTTTCTTCTTACTTGCAAAAACTCAACTTGCTTTCAGTCATTCGTGGCAGTATCTTTAGTTTTGCTCATGATAAGTTTTCCCCTTAGAAAAGACAGGATACTGTGCAAGAAGTCTCAGTCTATATTCTCCAAAGCAAAGAATCAATATAAAACAGAAACTGAGTTAAAACCAAAAAGGAAGCAAAGAGTTATTGCTATTTTAATGACAATATCCAAAAAGGCGGAATAAAGACAGCACTGTATCTTTTTTAACTAAGAAAAAATAACTTTGGGGGAAAATATTTTAAAATTTGACTCAATAATGCAGTTACATTCTCCAAAGATTACAGAGATTCAACTGTTCTCTTCTAAATGATACTTACTATAAAGTAAGTAAACCAGGTAGGTATTCAAGAATATAGTTTCTGTGTCTCCTATGGCCTAAAGAGATACAAGCGAATAAATCACATATTTGCAACTGCTTAATAAAATCACAAACTGTATTCATTAAAGGCATAGTGTTCATTAAGGGAAGTTGATCATTTTTGAAATTTTTCCACCCAAAGAATTGAATTTAAAATGTTATATAAAAGGTTATCCTTTCATCCTCCAGAAAAAAAAGTATTATCATTGGAGAGGATCTCATTTACTAACCATATCAAGTATCTTCAGCCAACTATTTACTTTGTTCATTATTCATATCAACCAAAGATTGGAAACTATTGATTAATGAATACTTTGACAATCAGAAGTATACATGCATTCTCTCAATAAATAAATCAGACCTGGTGACCTAACAGATTCCTCTTATCTTTTTTTTTTGGCGGGGTGGTTCTTACCAAATTTTCTTTCCACATTTTGTATGCACTTGTGTTGTGTTGCTATTCTAATAACCTGGACTGCAGTCTAGAACAAACATAGCTATTTGCTTTATTGGCAAGACACTATATTGCCCAACCTGATATCTTTTTAGGACTCAAATGCATGGATTCTAGCTGGGGATTTTTTTTTTTTTTTGGTACACTTATTTTTCCCCCAACACAAACTTGCTTTGGATCAAGACTCCTAGAGGAAGAAAGACAATAAAAGCTCTAATTAAGAGGTCAAAAATGCTGCCCATGCAATTTTAGATAGGTCGCTTGCTTTTTCACTGCAATAAAAGACCTTTTAAACAAAGGAAGGACAGAAAAGTGGATTTTCACAAAGATGTATTGTGAATTTTATCTGGTAAAAATGGTTTTGAAAGTGATCTTTATGAGACACATTCACTTAAGAATTACAATATATTTTATTCAAATACTCCAGTGTCTCATGGGGTACAAATGCTTCCATCCACATTTTCTCATCTGATTCTTGCAGCAACCCTGTATTGTCATTAGATTCCTTTAGCAAATGAGAAACTGAGGCCCAGAATGGTAAGAAAAAAAAGTCTATCTGACAGAGGTAACAATTAACAAGGTGTTCAACCGGAAGTAGACGGTGGAAGATGCATTCAGCTTGAGTTGTGTGGATAAACTGCTCATAAAAAAAGCCAGGCATATTAAAGTTGACTCAAAACCAAGGGTAGCAAGCAGGTGAATTCTTAGGCGCCAACTCTGTTGGAATCATAATGGCTCTCTAGACCAGGGGTCATCACACTAGGGCCTATAGATTAGCCACCTGGTTTTGTAAATAATATATATATATATTTTTTGCCAGGTGAATCTGTCCTTTTATTTATTTTTTATTATGTTATGTTAATCACCATATATTACATCATTAGTTTTTGATGTAGTGTTCCGTGATTCATTGTTTCATTGGAACACAGTCATGCCCATTTGTTTATATAATGTCTCTGTCCGCTTTCTTGCTACAAATTGTACGGCAGCTGCCGGTAGTTGCAACAGACACTGTGCTGCCTACAGACATCAATATGTCCTGTCTGACCATTTAACACATGTTTCTTGCTCTAGATCACTGTGTCTAGGAGGATTGTGAGGTTATATTTTAGTCTTCATGATTGACTATCATTGTCCTCCATGGATAAGGGAAGAGGGAAATTGTTACCCTCGCACTGCCATAGACACAAATGTCACCTTGATTAGGCTGACTCTTTCATTTGCTGGATATTCTCTCTGTTCTAGTGTTAGGTCACCAGGTTTGCGTTTTCAGAAACTCAGTTTATTAGGTTCACTCAGCAATAATAACGCCTAGTGAGTTAATTCATGCTAACTCATCAAAACTACATTTTAGCTTGGGTTAATTCTAGCAAGGCTTGATGTAGATTGTCAGCTGTCCCAAGCATAGGATTCTCATATGTCCATATCTATAATACAATTGATCGCAGATTCTATTTGGTGTTACACACCTCCCTATTTTTTTCTTCATTTGGAAGAAGAGAATCCTTCAATGAGTCCATAAGCTCTCCACAGTTAAAAACCATTTTTCACAGCTTTTTTATTAACCAAGCATAGGGCTAGGCACAGTACTCCTAGGCATTTAACAAAAATACATTGGTATAAAGTATAGCTTCCGAGATGAAAAGGTAATGAGTCACTGAGTAAAAGAGATCCCAGGACTCACTTTAGCAATAATCTTTCAATAAAGCAACCAGAAGGAAGAAAATTTCTGAGTGACAGTTTTAAGGAGCTATTTTTTGAGAATCAGGGTTTTACTTGCTCTCTTATTCATAAAACTACAGACTTTCTGTGTGTCAAATCCACAGGCGGTGGTAGGAAGTGACCAATTTTTTATCCATGATCTAATAGTATAACACTACCTTGCATATTAATAACATCCTTCTATTGATGTACTCAAAGCTTTTTCAGAGATAATTATCTATTTTATCAGCAAAACACTTCTCAGAGAGAAGGAGGAGTAGGAAAAGGTACTGCTATTCTATTGTTACAGGATGAAAGACTGAGACATAAAATTATTTCATAATTCATTTTGTTTCAAAGATTTTTATTCAAGTAAACCAGGTAACTCTGACTTACAAATTTCACAGTATCTATATTCTGGCATAATACATGTATACCCCTCCCAGTTGCTTGGACTGGGGTTCACTCATATTTTTTGAACTACAAATGGAAAAATAGGAAGTATATATAATTTATAAATATATTTTATAAAGGTAATTCACACATTATATACAAAATTATATATATACACACATACACAAATGCCTTTTGTCTTTTGCTTTATTTTTTCAAGTTAAGAAAGTTATATCAGGGATACCTGGGTGGCTCAGTCAGTTAGGCGTCTGCCTTCGGCTCAGGTTATGATCCCAAAGTCCTGGGATCAAGTTGCACATCGGGCTCCCTGCTCAGCAGAGAGCCTACTTCTCCCTCTCTCTCTGCCTGCCATTCCCCCTGCTTGTGCTCACTCTCTCTCTCTCGCTGTGTCAAATAAATAAAATCCTTTAAAAAAAGTTTTTAAAAAAGAAAGTTATATCAAATATTCTTTCACACATTTTTTATATTAGTGCTCAGCTAAAATGAATATGACAAAACTAATTAGTTTGACCAAAAGCTAAGATTTTTCACTTTCATAAATCGCTAAGATGTCTTTCTATAAGCTCTATAAATCTGTATTTCCAGATTTGGCAACTCAAAATTTACCTCCAAATTGTGATCTCCTTGAGAGAACAAGATACCAATTATGGCAAGCAACTAACATGTGCATAGTTTGTTGTTTTAAAAACACAAAGTTCCTGTTACCAGGACATGCAAACTATGTAGAGTACATGTAGACAAAAGAACATAGAATATTGAGCTAGACAAAAATTGGGAAATCACCAGATTCCCTCTTCTTAAAGGTGAGTAGCCTGAGGCCCAAAGAAGTTATCAATGTATGAGTGAAATACTCTGGATCAAGTAATCAGGTCATAGGGAACAAAGATACCTCTGACTCAGCTAGGCATGGAGAGAAGGAAACTGAATAAAAAGAGCACCAGAAGGAAGTACAAACTTTGGAAAAATAATCTAAGAGGCAAGAGAATGGAATCTAGTCCCAATTTGTTCATAAGTGGCTGGTAATGTCCACATCTCTCATGCAACTTTGCTTATGATATGGGGATTATTCTACTAGCATATTCAGCATCATGGGGGTACAGACGCCAGCATGGTGTAATGGAATGTGGGTGAGCTCTTGTTCTTGAGGAATCTGGGACCAATCCTCTTGAGATTCATAGTCCTAACTACCTTGGTCTTTCTTGTGCCAGCTTTCTGCCATTTGCAGAACTGGTTTATGGAGTTGATCTTTCCACTACTGACTAAAACACTGAGTATTCAAGGAAACTGTGTCATGGACTCTGAAGCCAAATGACTAATATATAAAATGGATGTTATTAACTAAGGTTATCAGGCACTTCTGTTTTCCCATGTCACATTCCTAGACCCACAACTAATTTCAGCCACAGCTGCTATGAACAAGCTGTCTCCTCTCTGTTGTGTATTGTTTTCAGAACTTCTCTAACGCTGCAGGAATCCACTCATTCTAACAGCAAGTCCAGCCCACAAGCACAGGTTGCCCTAGAGGTAACACTCAAGCAGTAGTGGATGGAAGCTAGTGGATAAATATTCCCACCTGCCATCCTTCAGGTAAACAACTTAGGGAGGCATTCTGTATGTTTCTTGGATCCTGGTAGAATGGAGTTCTGAACATCCAGAGCAGTAACCTTGATAAAACACACTTCTATTGGCTTTTCATTCTTCTCCTCCTTTCCTGTTTTGCTTCTCCCTCCATCTGAGGCTGGCAATCACCTAACATATGCATGGGAGAACCTTGCCGCAGGCTGTGCTTTCAGAGAAACCTAGGCTAATGAAATTAAAAGTGTTATTTTAGGCAATTTACTTAAATTTAATAGGTCTCAATTTCCTTACCTTTGAAATGGAGATGAAGAGATCTGTTATGTAAGACTCAGGAAACTTATACGTCAAGTGCTTAGCATAATATTGTATTAAACTCCATGAGAGCTATGATGAGGACCATCACAATGAGAGTGATAAATGTAAAATGCAAATTTAAAAATTCAATGTGCAACCAACTACCTTGGAAATTACTTTGTTAATCTAATGTGATACATCAATGCAATCATGCGCACATGATATATCAACACTAATCACCTGCATTAAGGTCACCAAACAAAAGTATAGAATTATTCTGTAGTGTCAGAATTCATCTATTATCTTTAGGCACTAATCTAAACTCTGAATACCATATTTGACAAATACAATATTATAAAAAACTATACCACAAAACTACTGCTAAAAATTGACTCATAATTATAATACAATTTTAACAGAGACTCCACCAACCTGAAAACACAATATAGCATAATAGTTTATTCCAGAAAAGTAAGAATGATTCTAAGTGAGCAAATATATTAATTTCAGTCACCATATACGTAGGTTGAAGAAGAAAAGCCACATGATCAGATCAGTAGATACGAAAAAGTTTTCTGATAAAATAAGTATCAATTTCTGATTTTTAGAAATACTTATTCAGTAGGAACAGAAAGATAGTTCCATTGCATGATAAAGCTTTGGCATAACTCAAAAACATTCCTAGTCTAAAAATATACTTTGTCATTAATATAAGGAACAAGACAATAAGTTTCATCTATGTTATTTAAGCATTGTTTCAGAATTACTAGCCAAAGCAATTAAATAAAAGAATGAAGTAATATTGATTATATATATATGTATAAATTTATGATTTTCAGATGCTATTATTGCCTAGTGGTAAAGCCCAAGAAGATCAACTAGAAAAAAGAAAAGAGAAAGAGAAAACACGAGAACTTAGTAAAATTGGCACTACAAAATAACTCAACAGAATTCAATACCTTTCTTTTATGTGAGCAATAGATAATAAAATAGGAGAAAATTATTCCACAAACAGCACCAATGTAAAATATCTGAGAATAAATTTAGTAAGAAATGTATAGGATTCATATGAAGAAAACTACAAAACTATACCAAAGAACCTCAAAGAAGCTATAAATAAGGAGAGGTTTGTTGTGTGTCTTTAAATAGAAAAAATTCAAAGATGTGAAATATCATTTTCACCCCATCAGTATTCCCTAAACTAATCTGTACATTTACTGTAATCCTAACCAAAGTCTCAATGATATTAATTCTAAATGTGAGAGAAATTGCTATAAAATTTATCTCACAAGATAAAGATGCAAAACTTTTTTTAATTTTTTTATATTTTATTTATTTATTATTTTAGAGAAAGAGAGCATGAGCAGGGGAGGAGCAGAGGGAAAGGAGGAAGCAGGCTCTCGCTGAGCAAGGAGCTGGATGTGGGACTCCATCCCAGGACCTGGGATCATGACCTAAGCCAAAGGCAGACACTTAACCAACAGAGCCACCCAGGTGCCCGCAAAAGTTGTTTTTAAAAGGAGAGTGATGAAAATAAAATTAAATTAGGGAAAAAAAAGGAGAGTAATGAGATGAGACACATACCATTTATTAAAATGCAAGATAAGAGTTGAGATACAAGAGCAATGAAAAAAAATGGACAGAGATCAGTGCAACAGAATAGACAGAGCAGGTGTCAGAAAACTTTAGAACAAATTCACCCAACTACAGTGTAAATGAAGTTTTATTTGGAACACAGTCATGTTCATTAAGCTTATGTACTGTCTACGGCTGTTTTTGTGCTTCGACAGCAGAGTTGAATAGCAGCAATAGAGAACCTACGGCTATAAAGCCTAAATTATTTACTCTTTGGGCCTTTATAGAAAAGAAATTGTCAACCTCTGGACTAGAGTATGGAATACATATTTCAAATCATGGAGAAACATCAATGATGAAATAAATTATATAGAGACAACTGGCAACCTATGGGGAAAATAAAATAAGGCTGGATCCTAAAGATCAAAATCAATTCCAAATCAATTTTAAAAAATTGTAATGCAGATATTAAAATAGTAACAATGGTAGAAGAAAACATAGTATGCATTTCTGTATCATTGGAATGTGACACATTATAAACTTGTTTGACAGGCTAATGATCACAGAAAGAAGGAAGGAAAAGAGGAGAAAGGGAAAAAAGAAGAAAAAAGAAAGATATCCAAGTGACAAACTGAGAAAAACATCTCCCCCCATATGATACAGGATTAGTAGCTTCAAAAATTCAAGTAGCTCCTACCAAGTAATAATTCAAAATGGACCAAAATTAAAATGAAGAAAGAGTAAAAGTAATTTTCATGTGAAAATAACTAATACACTTGTGAGATAAATATATATTTTTATTTTATTTATTTATCTATTTATTTATTTATCTTTTAAGTGTTCCATTTAATGAATTTTGGGAAGTTTATACAGTTGCATAACCAACATCACAATCAAAGAGCATTTGTATCACTGCAGGAAGTTTTTTGTAGTGAATCCCCTTGCTTCAGTCCCTGTCAGCCACTGATCTAATTTTGTCCAAGAGAGGAAAATTCTTAGTTCCAAGTATTTGCAAACTACATAACACACTTTTAAATGGCCCATGGATCAAAGAAGAAATCCTAAGGGAACTCAGAAAATATTTTGAACAAAAAGAAAATGAAAGCATAACCTACCAAAATTTGTGGGATGCCACAAAAATAATACTTAGAGAGGACACTTATTGCACTCAATGCATGTATTTGAAAATAAGAAAGATTTAGTTAGAATCAGTGGCCTTAGTTTCCACTTTTTTTATAATAATATTTTTATTATTAACATATAATATATTATTTGTTTCAGGGGTACAGGTCTGTGATTCATCAGTCTTACACAATTCACAGTGCTCACCATAGCACATACCCTCTCCAATGTCCATCACCCAGCCACCCCATCCCCCCACCCTCCTCCCCTCCAGCAACCCTCAGTTTGTTTCCTACCATTAAAAGTCTTGTGGATTGTCTCCCTCTCTGGTTTCATCTTGTTTCATTTTTTCCTCTCTTCCCCTATGATCCTCTGCCTTGTTTCTTAAATTCCACATGTAAAGCTCACTAAAAATGAGCCTTCCCTGATACCCCCAGACCAAGTGAATTCCCCATGTTTGATTTTCTCATGCTACCTTATATGTTTCAAGTAGAGAAATCATTGCAATTTTTAATTATATATGTTAAATGTTTATCTATGTTATTTTATTAGTCCATTTTTAGTAGTGGAACTACAAAATCCTACAGTGCTCATTCAGCACAACATCTTTTTATTGTGATTAAATATACATAACATAAAATTTACCATTTAACCATTTTTAAGTTTACAGTGCATTGGCATTAAGTACATTCCCATTGTTGTGCAACCATCACCACCATCCATCCCCCACTGAAACTCTACACCCATTAAACAATAACTTCCCAATCCCCCTACCCTTAGCCCCTGACTCATCATTCTACTTTCTTCCTGTTTTTTTTTTTTTTTTTTAATTCATGAGAGTCAGAGAGAGAGAGAGAGAGAGACAGAGGCAGAGGAAGAGGGAGAAGCAGGCTCCCCGCCTAGCAGGGAGCCCGATGTCATCATTCTTTCTGTCTCTATGAATTTGACTACACTAGGTAGAATCATACAACATCTGTTCTTTTGTTCTTATTTCACTTAGCATAATGCCTTCAAGTTTCATCTATGCTGTAACATGTGTCTGAACTTCTTTCCTTTTAAGGTTGAACAACAGTTCATGGTATATATACACCACATTTTGCTTATCCATCCAGCAGTCACTGGACACTTAGGATTGCTTCTACCTTTTGGCTACTGTGAATAAAGCTGATATGAATACAAGTGTACAAATATCTATTTGAGTTCTGCTTTCAACTCTCTTGGATGTATACCCAGAAGCGGAGTTGCTGGATCATATAGTTACTCTATGTTTAAGTTTTTAAAGAACTGCCATACTGTTTCCCATAGTGGCTGCGCCATTTTACATACCTACCAGCAATGCACAAGTGTTCCAATTTCTGCACATCTTCACAAGCACTTGCTATTTTATTTTTTGTAATAAAAGCCACCCTGAAAGGTGTGAAGTGAGATGTAACTGTGGTTTTGGCTCGCATTTCCCTAATAATTCATGATGTTGAACAGCTTTTCATGTGCTTATTGGCCATTTATATATCTTCTTTGGAGAACTGTCTATCCAAGTCCTTTGTACATCTCTTAATTGGATTTGTTGTTGTTGCTGTTGTCTTTGTTGTTGTTGTGAGGTAGGAATTCCTTATATATATACTGGATATTAATCTATTATTAGATATATGATTTTCAAATATTTTCTCCCTGTCTGTGGGTTGACTTTTCACTCTGTTGGCAATGGCCTTTGAAACACAAAAGTTTCTGGGGCACCTGGGTGGCTCAGTTGGTTAAGCAACTGCCTTCGGCTCAGGTCATGATCTCAGGGTCTTGGGATCGAGCCCCACATCGGGGTCCCTGCTCGGCAGGAAGCCTGCTTCTCCCTTTCCCACTCCCCCTGCTTGTGTTCTCTCTCTCTCTGTCAAATAAATAAATAAAATCTTTAAAAAAAAAAAAAAGAAACACAAAAGTTTATTTTTGATGTAGTGCAATTTACCTACTTTTTAATTTTGTTGTTGATTTTGGTGTCTTTGCTCGACATTTTATTCCCAGTGTATAATCCATAGGAAGCACTTGATAAATATTTATTAAATCAAAAACATAAGAAGATAGAGTCATAGGTATAGATATAATTGATTCTTATTGTTTTCAGTAGTTATAGTCTATAAAGTCTCCACAAACATCAAATTAGCAAATACTGACAGATTGCTCTTAAGGGAAATACAGGGTTAAGTTTTTGCAAACCTCTGGTCACAACATTTTTATCAACCAATCAATACATAACCCTGATTTATGTGTGTTTCCATCTAAAGACAACTTAATATATTTTGGTGATTTATGAACACTGGACTTATGGTCAACATTATTATTTAGACCTAAATAATGCTTATCTAACACACACATTTTTTTCATAAGGTACATCACAACTTCCTTGCACTTCAGAACATTAGACAGTACTTCAGCTGTTTTTCTCGGGGGCCATTTTAAGCAGCAAAATCACAAACAAAAGCCACAAAAGGACAAAAAAAAAAAAAACCCACCCAAAACATGGCACTAAAAAACCGTGAAAAGGACAGTTATTTATACTATGACAGCTGAAGCAAGTGGGCACAACATCACTTTGTTGGATCTCAGCTGGGAACGTATGTGTAGGGTGACTCAAAGTTTTCACCATTCTGTGCATGTCCATAAGTAACCACAAAACTGCCACAAGTATCGATTTGGGCGTTACAAATAAATTTAGCAAGTAAGCGAATTTGCACATACAGAATCTATGAATAATGAAGATTGACAGATTTAGACATATTCATACACATAAACCCAGATACAGGGATACAGCCATAGTTCTTCCACAAGCACAGACACTAACACATACAGACACAGACACCAATACGCACACATGTATATGTATTTACCAGACTGACAAAGATTGATAATATATAATACTGGAGGAAGTGGTTCATTAACAAGATCTTTCATACAATCTTATTGTGAATGTAAATTACCACCAACATTAGGAAGGCTATGTGGAAAGGTCTATCAAAAACTTCAGCGTATCTATACCTCATCAAGATATCCACTTCTAGAAAACTATCCTATAATTGCAGAAGTGAGCAATTTTACAAGCACAAAAATCTTCAATTTGGCATTATTTGCCATCATAAGAAATTAAAAATAATTAAAACTGCCCTTGAGAGGACCTGGTCAAATACATTATGGCCCATCCATACAATGAAATAGCATGTGGTCGTAAAAAAATAATGATTTGCATGTGGCAATATGGAACGATGCTTATGATATGTGTGAAATAGGAAAAGGAAATTGCCTTATAGTACGTAAATTGTGGAATAACCCTGTAGAATTCAAACATGTTTATATATAATTCATTTAGTGTGAATATTTTATTTCATTCCACTTTATTTTATTTTATGCAAACAAGATATCCAAAATGATGTTAACATTGGTTATCTCTGAGTCACACGCTGGGCTTTGGCTCTCATATCCCTCCCCACCTGTCTTTGTCCTTTTCTAAATCACAAGAAACTACATTTCTCCTGTCCCTTTCCCTCTATCTTCAAGGTAAGTTTAAGAATTTGGGGGCAGGGGCGCCTAGGTGGCTCGGTGGATTAAGACACCGACTGTTGATCTCAACCCAGGTCTTGATCTCAGGGTCCTGAGTTCGGCCCCCACACTGAGCATGGAGCCTACTTTAAAAAAAAAAAAAAAAAGGAGAACGAAGAAGAATCTGAAGGCAGTGTTAGAAGGCTAAAGGGTGGGAGGGGAAAAGCCAGGGTCTCTCCTCTCCTTATTCTTGGCTTTGGGTTGTGTCTCCAGCAGTGGCAGCTCCTCTGCTCCCCTCTCTCTAGCAAGTCTTCTTTGTGGCTCCCTGTCCCACCAGGCTGACCTAGTATAGTTCCAGGTTCCACCATAAACTCCTCATCTTCAGTAATGCTGCCTCCTCCCTTAATCCCTTCAGCCTAGGTTGTGGCAGCACTTAAAGCACTGCTTCTGCTAACGTCTGGATTCCATTCTGCAACCCCCCCTCCCCCCCCGTAATGCCCCCACCCCCGCTTTGGATTCTCAGTTTGTCAATGATTCATAAATCCCTGTATAAAATTTCCCCTGTTTAAAATATCTAGAGCGGTTTCTCTTTTCTGACTGGAACCTACCTGACAGGTAATGGGTGGGGAGGAGGGAAAATACTTTCTATTGTTTGTTTGACAAAATAACTGGGGGGAAAGGGGAAAAATTTTAATTTTTCTTCCAAAAAAATGAAAGTCTGAGGAAACTCCACATTTTATGGGGTAATCAATCCCAGAGTAAGAAAAGGAATTCTCTTTCAACCATGAACATTATGCAACAAATTACTGTAGTCCATGGTCCTTCCCCATCCTAAAATGAACTTTCTGTAACATTCATTACCATTTCTGTTTCAGTTTAGACTAGAAACAAATCAAACCTTATACTCTTTGGGTCTGTTTTCAACTGTGGCAACATATTTTCATATGGCCTATTATTCTGTTTCCTGATCTGGTTACTTGCTGACTTTACAGGAAAGGCCTACCAGCTATCCCTAGAGAGCCATACAAGATTGGCCAAGATTAAAATAATGGATAATATCCACTGTGGGTGAAGTTATGGGAATATGTAGACTTACTCTAATTTGGAATATTACCAGATTGTCCTTAGTTATCACTACACTATAAATTCTTGGCGGGCAAGGATTACTTCTTGTTTCCTTCTGTAAACCTAGTTTACAGTACAGTATCTTGGACTTAACGATGTGTTCAAAAAGACATTGTCTTGGTGTTCCCTGCATTTCACTAAGTCACTATTCTATTCCTGACCAAGAAAAGGTTCACATTTCTCCTCTGCTACTTTAAAGGCTTAAATAAACACCATCAAAATTAAAATGTACTGGAATAGGGATACTCTATACTCAGTCTTAGACCCCATCCATCACATCTTGAAATATTGAAGTATCACTAAATTTTTAGGCCCTGCTTATATTCTACCTGTTCCATGAAATATTGCTGATTATCTTGGATGAAACTAATCTTTCTCTCTTCATTCTGAATTATTTTTATAGAATTTCTCATAATCTCCTTTAAATAATTTATATACTTCTCTCCCTTACTGAATTATAGGATATTCCTGCCACTTAATAGAGACAGGAATCATTTCTAATACATTATGAGACCTCCTAAGTGCAAGGACAGTATTTGCAAATATAATTTATTTGCTAGTTGTAAGAATGAATGAATGAATGAATGACCGAGAGAGGAATAAATTAATCCAGACAAAATGAGTCCAAATCCTTAAAGGTAAAAGATCTGTTATATTTAATTTAAACCTATGCAACATTTCTTAATCAGTAAAATATTTAATCATTTCGGTAGCATGTTTTTTCATAATTGCATGAATTTTCACATCTTTATAATGCTGTTAACTTTTTGGAAATATTTTTAGTATCATTATGAAAATGTCACAAAGTGAAAATTGTTATTACCTCCCACACCTATAATTTCTAAACATGCTTAAAGTTATAATAACAGGATTTTCACTGAATTTGGATTATAGTCTGTAACAATTAAAACATAATTTCTATCATAAAATGCATTTTATATATGAATTTGAATATTTCATAAGCATTCCTCTGTGATTTTATAGCAATGGTGATCATTTTAATATATTTTCTGTCATTTAAAAACCCTTTATCTGATTAACCATAAATCAACAGAGGCCATTAGCCTGGAAATATGGAGTATGTCACAGACATCACTTACCTAATCCTAGCCTGGTATTTGATAATATTTTTCATGCTATTTTTATAGGCAAGATGAAAGAATGCAGGCTGGATAAAAATACTGTTAAGTTGGATTTATAGCAGTTGAACAACCAGAGCCAATGGGTATTGATTCCTGGAATGGTCACCATGGAGAGAGCTTTCTGGTGGTCTGTCCAGTCAACTCTGTTATATCAACAGGCTTGATAAATACATTAACAGAATGCATATTGGTTTGCAGATGACATGAAGTTCAATAATTTAAAGACAAAAGTAGGTTTTCAAATATCTTGTTAATACTTAAAAAATAACTGCAAATCAAGATGACAAAATTTTAACTGCACAGAGGGGGAAAATCCATCTTGATATTTGGGACAAGAAATTGACAATGCTTCAATTTCAGTGCAATGTAGTATGGAAGGGCCTCAGGCAGAACCATATTCAAATATCTGCTTTTTCAGATACCGCTGCCTTTGTGAACTCGTGAACTTGGGCAATTGTTTAACTCTCTAAACTGTGTCTGTACCATGGGGGAAAGAATTCCTACTTTAAAGGGTTTTTAGTATAATAGGATTTGTAGTGTGCATGGCTTATAATAAGCATTTATTGATAGTACTCTAATTATTGCTGTAATGCCAAAAATAAATCTGAACATAACCAAAAGTATTTAGAGTCCAGTTCCAGGGAGGTGATATATGCTGGCCTGAACACATCCAGAGAATTATGCCCCATTTTAGACACCACACTTCAGAAAGATTCCTGGAGAACATCCAGAGAAAATTTAGACAAATCCATTTACATAAAGAACTTTTGAGGAAACTAGATATTTTTGTCTTGAGAGGAAAGCCTAAAGAGACATGATAGCTGTCTCCAAATATTTTGAATTACTATGTTGTGGAGGAAGTAGTATTTTTAGTCAGTGTTACTCCAGGAGGCAGAAGAAAGACCAATACTTGGAAGTTTTAGGAAAATAAATTCCGTTATGATCTGAAGACCCTTTCAACAATGACATCTGTTCATCAACGGAGCAGTCTGCTTCAACAAACACCATGCTCCCCATCTTTTAAATATCAGGAAAATTATAAATAAAATTCACTGTATGGCATTTTTAGATGTGTTATATTACTTAAAACCTCTCATTAACCCTGTAAGTCATTTATTATCATTCTTTTCCCCGTTTTTCAGATGACAGACAGTTTGACTTGCCCCAAATCCCACTGACAATAAAAGTCAGGTCCATAGTTTCAGAGTTCAAAATCTGTGCTTATTTCGAATATAAATTTGGCTGAGGGATTCATAAACTGGGTGTGAGTTTGCACAAGAAGACATCTTACAGTAAGTATCTTAAGAATCATGAATTAATAATCAATATATTTAAGTTTTCAGGCCACATCCAATCTGATTCCATTCTAGTCGACAAGCAGTTCTCCCTTTATCTATGCTGTGTCAGGCCTGGAACATTCATTATTTCCTTTGATTTGTACAGCAATCTTATGAGGCAAGAGGGCAGGTATTATTCCTGTTTTAAATATAGAGAAACCAAAATTCTGAGAAGCTAAATGATTTAACCAAGGTCACAAAGCTCAATAATGACAAAGAGAAAAAAAACAGGACTTCTCACTCTCTACATACTGTGCTTTCTACTACACCAGTTACCATGAAATTAATTAAAGATTCGAAATTTCCATAATGGACTAGGATGCATAAGCACAGATGATTATTGCAAAAAACTAGTGAGCAACCAACCCCTCACCCAAAATTATTTTTGTCAATAAATTCTTTATATGCAATATACTTGACAAAATTCCAAATTTATAGAACTGCAAGGTAATTTTTCAATTAACTAGAAAGCCATATAAATATTCTTTTAAATTTTATTAGATGATACAATGTATCTTAATAACATATTCAATATTTCACAACTCTTATAGTCAGGAAATGCTTCCTAATTTATGACCCAAATTCCTGTTGCTCCAGTTTCCACCACATTCCCTCATGGCCTGCCCTCTGTGGAAAAAGAAACAAACAAGAAAGCTTCCTGTACATTTCCTTTCATCTCTATAATCATCACTAAATTATTGAGAGAAGGCTTCACTATGCTAAATCTTGCTTTCATATTCTGACATTGTCACCTATTCTGCTTAGATCTCTCTTTATAAAAATATTATCTTTATTTACTCCATTCTTATATTACCTGAAAGACAAGGTCATTTGAACCAAATTTTTAATTAGTTATGTACTTTCTTCCCTCAAGAATGTCACAAAATAGTGGTCATGTTGAAATAACTTGAGCCTCCCCGTATGACTGTAAATATTTGAGTAATGAGTAAAGATTTTTAGAGTTTAAGATCTTAGCAAGAACCTTTACTAAACTGAGAACTACAGAGTCAATCTTCACTTCTTGTAGTCTCAATTCCAGATCCCCAAAAGAAACAAACTGTTAAGAACTATATTCCAACTATTATGATTGTGTAACAAATCACCCCAGAGCATGGTGTGGGAAAACAACCATTTATTATGCTCAAGAACTTATGGGCCAGGAATTTAGATGGAGTACAAAAGGGAGAGCTTGTCTTTGCTCTATAAGGTGGAGCTGGAAGACTCCAAATTGGTCTCATCTCAGATGGAATCATCTGAAGGCTCCCTTACTCAGAGATCGGGTGTTTGATGCTGTTGGTTGGGAGACTCGGTTCTTCTCCATTGGGGATCTCCATGTGGTCTCTCCACATGGGCTAGTTTGGGTTTTCTCACAGTGTGGAGGCTGAGATCCAAGGACAAACATCCCAAAAGTGAGAGAAAGCCAGGATAAGCTGTAATATCTTCTGACCCAGCTTTGGAAGTCACACAGTATTACTTCTACCATATTAACTGGCTGGAGCAGTTACCAGACCCTGGCCAAATTCGTGGGAAAGGAATACTTTTCCACCTCTCTGTGGGAAGAATGTCAGTCACATTGTAAGAAGAGCATATAGAAATAAAAGTATATATAGGTGTAGCCATATATATGGAAAGTTTCATCTGCTACAGTGAATCCTCTGGCTATAACATTTTATATCCCTCTCATGTGCAATATACATTCGTATCTTGCCCAAAGAGGTCCCATTATGGTATCAGAGCCAGTCTCAATGTTCAGAATGTCATTATCTAGATTAGGTCCAGGCATGGATTCAAGTGTAGATCCTCTAGTACTGTTTCTCTCAATTTGAGGACCTATAAACTATAAACAATTTACCTGCTTTCCTACACACCCAAAGAGCAATGATCGGACAAGTACAAAATAGTCACCATAGACCATTTAGTTTAAAAATGGGGGGGAAATGGGGGAAATTGGAGACACAGAAAAGTCACAGGTCCATAGCAACTCTGAAATCTAGCCAGGCACATGTTGCTAGTTTTTTGATAAGGACCCACCCTTACTGCCTGGGAATGGTTCTTGGCTCTGCCCTCTGTGTTCTTGGTTCCACCTTCTGAGTCATCCTTTTCTATTAAAAAAAAGTACCCTGTGGCTGCAGCTTGATAGTTTTTGCACCTTGTTTCCTACTTACAGATATTTGGAAATCAAATGGTCTGTTTTCATTTAGTACTTTCTCCATCCCTTTCAGTCCAAAGTGACATAATTCTTTTAAAAACATTGTACATTTCTTGTGAATCAAGTTATAATCTACCCAACAAAAGCCACACTCATTAATCTTTGCAAGATAACTCTTCTCTACATTAGATAAAATAATGCCCTAAAAATTATTAGACTTTTCGTCCTATTTAACAGAGAGACTGAACGGCCCTCAAAGACATCACCTTAGATCCTTCTGAGGTCTTAAAGTGTCTTATAGTCCCATCTTAGATATACTTTGCTCCAAAAACTTTTCTTAATGTTAAGAATCTTGGAGAATCTTGAACTTAATTTAAGAATCTAGGAGAATCTTTTAAGTAAGAACCATTTTTTTTTCAAATCTAGTAATTGCTGGCTCTTTTATAATAGTACTTCCTTCAGTTTAACTCTCTCCTCTTATATTTTACTATAAGCATTTTTTAAAAGATTTTATTTATTTATTTGACAGAGAGAGACACAGCAAGAGAAGGAACACAAGCAGCAGGGGTGGGAGAGGGAGAAGCAGGCTTCCCACCGAGCAGGGAGCCTGATGCAGGGCTCGATCCCAGGACCCTGGGATCATGACCTGAGCCGAAGGCAGACGCTTAACGACTGAGCCACCCAGGCGCCCCCCTATAAGCATTTTTTTTAAAAGCCAAATGGCACCTTCGACAGTCTGTCTGGAAATCTCTTTAGCTAGATCACTCAGTTCATTAGCTGCATTCTCAACTTGCCATGCTATCAGAGGTGACAGTGCTAAGTTTTTTTACCACTACATAACAAAAATCCTGGTTAGAAGAAAGGAACCTCTTCCCCTAATTTCTAGCAATATTTTCCTCACTTTCCCTTGGGTCTCACTGACAGCCTCCCTCACAGCCATAACAATCTCTTTAAGGCTCTCCCAAAATCTGTCTCCTTGTTCCAAATCCACTGTCACATTTTAGGGTTTTGTTATAGCAGCGCTCCACTTTCAGGTACAAAACCCTGTTCCAGTTATCTAACGGTAGAGGACAAAGCATTCCAAAACATAGTGGTGTAAAACAATCATTGAGTATGCTCATGGTTTCCATAGATAAACAACTTGTCCAGGGCTCTCACGGGCATTTCTTTCCCAGGGTTCCTCATGTAGTTGCAGTTAGGTATTGGCTAGGGCTGCAGTCACCTCAAGGCTCAAGAGTAACTGAAAGGTTCACTTCTAAGATGGCTCATTCTCTCACATGGCTGGCAGTTTGAAAGGCGGCCCAGTTCTTCTCCACATGGGCCTCTCCATTGGCCTGCATGGGTGTTACCACAGTATGGCATCTGGCTTTTCCCAGAGCAAGGGACCCAAGAGGCCAAATAAGAAATTGCAGTGTTTTTTATTATGTAACCTTGAAACAGGCATCATTATTTCCACCACATTCTACTGGTCGTACTTAATGTGCTCTGATTAAGTGTGAGAGGAGACTACACAAGGGCCTGAATACCAAGACTCATGGATCGTCTTGAAGGTTGGTGACCACAAATTAAAAGAGACAGATACATATTAAATGTGACCTTCTGCACCCTCTAACACACTCAGACATAGTATTTGCATCAGCTGAGAGGCTGTCTCCATCTCTCCATCCTGACCCTACTTCCCTTGGGCCCTCTATATTGACTTATATTTCCCTGACTTCTCAAGTATACTCTAACATCTGATTTTACAACTAATAGTAATGTACAGCCCAAATTGAGAATCATTGTTCTAAACCAGTGCTTCTCAAATACAAATCACTCGATTATCTTGTTAAATTGTAGATTCTGATTCATTAGGTCTAGGACAAGGCCAAAATTCTGCATTTCTAAAAAGCTCCCAGTTGATGTCAGTGGTGCTTGTCACAGATCACATTTTTGTGTTGCAAGACTCTAGGTTGTCTGTTCAAAATCTTTGCTGCACATTGGAATCACCTTAGGGGTTTAAAAAATACTGATGTCATGGAGTCCCATCTTCAGAGATCCCGATTTAATTGTTTTTGCAGTAAAGTCCAGGTATCTGGATTTCTTAAAACTCCCCAGGTAATCATAGTACGGAAGCAAGGTTGAAAATCATTCTTCCAGTATGAAATTAGATCAGAATTTGAGGAGAAGCAGAAGAATACTGGTTAATACTCCCCAACAACTGGGAGCTGATTTCAGGGGCAAGTCCTAAAAGGCGGAAAACCTCTGCTCAGGAAGACTCAGGTTCCCTGAGATGAGATCTGTTCATGTTCCCAGGAAAATAGTAGAGTCGAGTCACTGGAATATACTACTGTTCTTTTAGTCAGCATCTATTGATGACTGCCTGGTAAGTATCCTGCGTCTTGCCAGAGGACTTTGTGACTTCTTTCATCCTATGGCTTTGCCTGGTCCCTCTCCAATCACCCTGTATGGAAACCCCCTCCCATATCCCAAATAAGGTCTCAGAACATCTAAGACCAAGAGAAAGGGACAAGACCTAGAACACTTTCTGCAATTGTCAGACTTAACCAGTACAAGATTCCCTAAACTGGTTACTTGCCATGATCCTGCACCATGCTATGCTAATTGTTTTATATATACTATCTCATTTAATCCCCCCCAAACACTGTAAGATGAGGGTTATCTTACTGATAAGGAAACTGAAATGCAAGTAGGTTAACTAACAGAATCAAATTTCCTGGCTCAAAAGTAGTAAAATTTTTATTTCTATTTAATTTCAGAGTCTAGTTTTTTAACCTCTGTGTTGTAATGTGTCTTCCAGAATACTTAGGTAAATATTTGTTTGGTAACTCTAAATAGAGATAGACATATGTTATATTCAACATGAAAACTGTGCAAACCTGACTGATAGTTTGTAATGTTGATTCATAGAAAATGTCTAAGGTAATTTTCTAGGTTCTAACTTTGGAATTGTGCAGATAGTGGTTTTGTTAAATGAAGTAGGAGAAAAGGTTCAAGCTGAGAAAAGAATGATATTCATTTATTACACCTTGAGTTTGAGGTGTTGATTTGAAGATACCTACCTGTCAATAGCATACTTAGACACAGATCTCAGAAGTAAAATGAGTGGGAGGTTTTGGCTTATATGCTGTGGTTGAAAATAAGATATGAATGAATATCCTGGGAGAAAGTACCTGACCTGAAAAATTAAGTGGTCCTCAGACAGAATATCAACCAGAGCTTCCAAACTTAAAGACAGGAAAAAGGAATCCACTAAATGACACCATCATTCCAAGAAAGAGCAGGATGTGGTGACATGGGAGCAGAAAGAGCACATGTTTAAGAATGGAATGAACAACTGTGCCAATATCTGCACGATGTCCAGGTAAGGGAAGGCCTGAGAGGGTTTACCTTCTGAAAGGGAGGTTGCTGCACAAATGTGGGCAACCCAAATATTAGAAGTACTCCAGAAAGTTATATCTGGTCCCCTTGTGATGTGCCCCCCCGCTCCCAACTATGAGCTAGAGATTGTTCATGCCCATACTCACAGAGCAGGAGACATACACCAACATGGAGTGTTTGGCACACATTCACACATCTAGGACACAACAAAGTCTGAATATGAACTCAGATCTGTCTGGTTCTAAGACATTTGCTCCTCTTTCATAGTTCTGTTTTTTACTGAGATAAAATTCACATAACATAAAAATTGCCATTTTAGCTATTTTAAAGTTACTATCTAGTGGTTTTTAGGATATTCACAACGTTGGACAACCATCACCACTAACTCCAGAAAATTTTCATCACTCCAGAAAGAAACCGCACAATCATCATGTAGTCATTCTCACTACCCCCTCATCCCACCCTGACAAGCACTAATCTATTTTTTGTCTTTATGGGTTTGCCTATTCTGGGTATTTCCTATAAAGGGTATTATAGAATATGTGGCCTTTTTATGCCTGGCTTCTTTCACTTAGCATCAGGTTTGCAAGGTTTATCCATGTTGTAGCATGTGTCAGTACTTCATTTCTTTTTATGGCTTAACAATATTCCATTGTATGGATACACCATGTTTTGTTTAGCCATTTCTCCATTGATGGACATTTAGGTTGTTTCTGCTTTCCAGCTATTGTGAATAATGCTGTTATAAACATTCATGCACACATTTTTGTGTAAACATTCGCTTTCAGTTCTTTTGGGTATACACCTAGAATTTGAATTCCTGGGTCATATAGTAGCTCCATGTTTAACTTTTTGAGCAATTGTCAGAATGTTGCCCAGAGTGACTGCACCATTGCATGCCAGCAGCAATATATGAGAAATTAATTTCTCCACATCATCACCAACACTTATTTTCTGTTGTTCAGACCCTAGTCATTCTAGTGGGTATGAAGTGGTATCTCATTACATGTTTTATTTACATTTCCCTAATGATTAATAACATTGAGCATCTTTTCTAGTGCTTATTAGCCATTGGTATATCTGCTTTGGATAAATGTCTATTCTAATCCTATGTCCTTTTGAAATGTTCCAATTTTTTAAAGCCACATTCTTGTTTTCTGGCACAATGAAACATCCCAGTTTCATCTTATACTTTACCTGCCCCTTACTGAGAATCAGGAGTTTCTCCAAGGAGCTTTAGTTCTTTTTAGGGGGAAGTTATTCGGAAACAACATGGCATGTTCAATATTACTGGAATGACATTACTTCTAAGACTTCAATGAGCAAAGTTAGGAATGTTTTAAACCATTGTTCACCACTATGTCCAGTTGATACCTTCTGTTTAAATATGATAACACTAGGTTTTCTTCACTTTCCTCTACTTCATATTTATATCAGATTTCTTTGTTCCACAATGATAATCCTGGTTCCCAATAATTTCTACATATTTATTGACTTGTTTGTCCTAAAGTAAGCATAAAATAGTTGCAGATTTACTACACCAATTCCACTCATCACAATAAACATAAAAGTTCAAGACTTTGCAGCTCTTTCTGTTGTTAAATATATAGCACCGAGTTTCTACAATCAGGGCTTAATCAAAAATTACTTTAATTCTTTTTTATTCCCAGGATGACTGTGTTATCAATTTCACATAGTCGTTCATATTTTTCAGCCTGGATTCAAATTTAGTGTTTGCCTTTTTATAGTCTTTGAAAATTTTTTTATTTAATTGTACTTTAAGTTCCTTTTCAACTTTTTAATAAAAGATTTATTTATTTATTTGAGAGAGAGAGAGAGAGCACAGTTGGGGGAGGAGAGGCAGAAAAGAGTCTTAAGCAGATTCTATGCTGAGCACGGAGCCCTTGTGGGGCTCGATCTCACCACCCTGAGATCATGACCTGAGCTAAAACCAAGAGTTGGATGCTTAACTGACTGCACCACCCAGGTGCCCCTATAGAGTTTCTTTTTACTTTAAAAATGTGTTTCTCCAAAAATATTGATAATAACCAAACAGAGTCTAAAATGGTTAAAAATATCTCCATAGTTTAGATTGAGTAACACAATAGGTGTCATGCATCATTCAGGAAATATAAAATGGGGTGCCTGGGTGGCTCAGTCATTAAGCATCTGCTTTCATCTCAGGTCATGATCCCAGAGTCCTGGAATTGAGCCCAACATCGGGCTCCCTGCTCTGTGGGAAGCCTGCTTCTCTCTCTCCCACTCCCCCTGCTTGTGTTCCTGCTCTCACTATCTCTCTCTGTCAAATAAATAAAAACAAAACAAAAAATCTTTAAAAAAGTTAAAAAAAAAAAGAAATATAAAATGCTTGTCCAGTGGATGGGTTGGTATGTCCTACTTGGAATTAGAGAAACTTTAAATTGTAAACCTACCAGTTGGTAAGATTTAAGGTTTATATGTTATTACCTTTGCTGCTTCTTGGAATCACCTTAGATGTTTTAAAAAATCATGATGTCCTGGAGTCCTATCTTCAAATATCCTAATTTAATTGTTCTGCAGTAAAGCCCAGGCATCAAGATTCCTTAAATCTCCCAGGGTGATCATAGTATGGAAGCAAGGTTGAAAATCACTACTCCAGTCTAAAATTAGATCAGGAATTTGAAGAGCAGAAGAATACCGGTTAATAAGAGTCCCCAGAAACCACTGGCTGACTGTGGTGACATGTCCTAAAAGGTGAAAAACCTCTGCCCAGGAAGACTCAGTTTCCCTGAGAACAGATCAGTTCACGTTTCCAGGAAGACAGTAGAGCTGAGTCATTGGAATAAACTAGCTGTTCCTCTGGTTGGCGTCCAATGACGACTTTGCCTAGTCAGTATCCTGTGCCTTTGAATGCCACTTTCTGGTTACACAAAGGCACAACCAAAGGATCGAAACAATCATATCCTTATACATTGGTCAGGTAAATGTCTTAGGCCAAATATCACCTTTGCTAATTTCTATAAGCAGAAGGGAGACAAGATGAAACTTTAGTATCCTTCATTGCAGGACCAGAGTTCTTAAGAGGCTGTCAGTCACATACATAAGTGTCATTAGGCAAACAGATCATTATCATGTAAAACTCAGGAATATAAAGTGAAGAATTCTCATACTCAGAACAATTCTTATTAGCAAGAAGTATATGGAACACTTTCTGATTCAAATGGAAATAGATGCCATATAACAGGAATAAATTATGTCAATAAGCAATTTTTATGTTAATAATGAGGCAACTTATAAAGAGTGCTCTCTGGACGCAAATAATTGTGTTTAAATAATAAGTCCATGATAACAATCTACATTAGGAACCTATATTTTAGCTACAGAATATATTTTGCTTTCACAAATTTACTTGTTTTAATGAAATTGCTATTATTTCTGCCATTTTATTTCATGGAACTGAAAGCTGCTACTGAGAACATAAATGCAAATTCCTTTATATGTCTCCATTTCATTCAAAAATTTTATCTATGTATACCAGTTGAATCATATAAGAAAGCTACCAAGGAAACTCAAAACCAAAGACGACTTTCAGCATCTACAAATTTAAACATGACATTTAATGTCAATTCTAACTTTAGAAATAATTCTCATGATATCAGCTTCTATATTCCATAGGCCAGTGCTTCATTAATAAACAAACAGATGATAATGTTTAGAAAACTATATTCATATAGATGTGTCACTGTAAGATCGAATATGGCTACAGCAGGATACAAAAGCAACATACAAATCTATACACTAACAACAAACTATCTGAAAGAGAAATTTAAAAAGCAATCCCATTTACAATAACATCAAAAGATAAAGTACTTAGGAATAAATTTACCAAGGAGGTTAAAATACGTACGCAGAAAACTGTAAGACATTGATGACAGAAATTGAAGAAGACAAAAATAAATGGAAAGACCTTATGTTCGTGAATTTGAATAATTAATATTGTTACAACATTCATATGACCAAAGTGATCTACAGATTCAATGAAATCCCTATCAAAATTACAATGACATTTTTCACAGCAATAGGAAAAACAATCCTAAAATTCATATGAAACCACAAAGACACCAAGTAACCAAAGCAATCTTGAGAAAGAAGAACTAAAACTGGAGCTATCACATTTCCTGATTTCAAATTATATTACAAACCTACAATAATCAAAACAGTGTGGTACTGGCATAAGCACAGACATAAAGACCAGTGAAACAGAATAGAGAGCCCATAAATAAACTCATGTATATATATGATCAACTAATCTTTGACAAGGGCACCAAGAACACACAATGGGAAAAGAATGGTCAATTAGCAGTTTTGGGAAAACTGGTATCCACATGCAAAAGACTGAAATTGGACCCCTGTCTTACACTCTTCACAAAAATTAACTGAAAATGGATTAAAGACTTAAATATAAACCTGAAACCATAAAACTCCTAGAAGAAAACAAGGGGAAAAGGCTCCTGACAATGATCTTTTTTGAGTATGACACTAAAAGCATAGGTAACAAAAGCAAAAACAATTAAGTGGGACTACATCAACTAAATCAAACTAAAGAGTTTCTGCATAGCAAAGGAAATGAAACAATGAACAAAGTGAAAAGGCAAACAATGGAATGAGAGATAATATTTGCAAACTATGTATCTAATAGGGATTAACATCGAAAAAAGATAGGGGCTCCTGGGTGGCTCAGTCGGTTAAGTGTCGAACTCTTGATCTCAGCTCAGGTCTTGATCTCAGGGTCATGAGTTCAAGCCTCGTGTTGGCCTCCATGCTAGGCATGAAGCCTACTTTAAAAAAAAAAAGATTTTTAAAAAAAATATCTAAAATATATAAGGAATAGGTACCCCTCAATAGCAAATAATAATAATAATAATAATCTGATTTTAAAATGGGCAGAAGACCTAAATAGACATTTTTCCAAAGAAGAAATACAATTGGCCAACAGGTATATAAAAAGGTACTCAAGGAACTATTGGGACTTCATCAAGATAAAAAGCTTCTGCACGGCAAGAGAAACAGTCAACAAAACTAAAAGACAACCTATGGAATGGGAGAGGATATTTGCAAATGACATATCAGATAAAGGGCTGGTATCCAAGATCTATAAAGAACTTATCAAACTTAACACCCAAAAAACAAATAATCCAGTCAAGAAATGGGCACAAGTCACAAACAGACACTTCTCCAAAGAAAACATACAAATGGTCAACAGACACATGAAAAAATGCTCCATATCACTAATCATCTGGGAAATACAAATCAAAACCACAATGAAATACCACTTTACACCAGTCAGAATGGCCAAAATTAACAAGGCTGGGAACAAGAAATGTTGGCGAGGATGTAGAGAAAGGGGAACCCTCTTACACTGCTGGTGGGAATGCAAGCTGGTACAGCCACTCTGGAAAACAGTATGGAGGTTCCTCAAAATGTTAAAAACAGAGCTACCTTATGACCCAGCAATTGCCCTACTGGGTATTTACCCCAAATATACAGATGTAGTGAAAAGAAAGGGCATCTGCACCCCAATGTTCAGAGCAGCAATGTCCACAATAGCCAAACTATGGAAGGAGCTGAGATGTTCTTCAACAGATGAATGGATAAAGAAGATGTGGTTTGTATATATAATAGAATATTACTCAGCTATCAGAAAAGATGAATACATACCATTTACATTGACATGGATGGAACTGGAGGGTATTATGAAGAGTGAAGTAATTCAAACAGAGAAAGATAATTATCATATGGTTTCACTCATATGTGGAATATAAGAAATAGCACAGAGGATCATAGGGGAAGGGAGGAAAAACTGGGAAGAAATCAAAGAGGGAGCCAAACCATGAGAGACTCTGGACTCCAGGAAACAAACTGAGGTTTGTGGAAAGGGAGCTGGGTGCGGAGATGGGGTAACTGGGTGATGGACATTAAGGAGGACATGTGATGTGATGAGCACTAGGTGTTATACACAAATAATGAATCATTGAACAGTACACCAAAAACTACTGATGTACTACATGTTAGCTAATTGAATTTTTTTTAAAAAAAAGGTACTCAAGGCTCAAGGTACTCAAACACATTCATCATCAGAGAAATGCAAATTGAAACCACAATGAGATATCACCTCGCAACTGTTAGTATGGTATCACATAAGGAATTTTTTGAAAGGTGAATTCATAGAAACAGATTATAGAATGGTGGTTGCCAGGGGCTGGGGGCGGGGAGATTTGTGGAAATGTTAGTCAAAGGATAAAAACTTTCAGTTATAAAAAGGAATTCTGTCACTTGGAACAGGGAAAAGGGACTGGTAAGTTAGTTTGGCCACAGAATAGAAAGAGAGCAAAAATAAACCTCATAAAGGAAGTAAACATTACCACTTCTAAGAGCCAAACGAGAAATGACTGAAGTACTATTAAATGAACCATGTGACTGTTGCATCACCCAGCCCCTAGGTGGAGCGCAGGTGCACGCACCTGCTGGGGCAGCCTACACTTGAACTCTTAAAAGAACACCTCACTTTCCCTTCCCTTCCCCTATGTTCATCTATTTTCTAACTTTCACATATGAGTGAAATCATATGGTATTTGTCTTTCTCTGACTGACTTCTTTTGCTGAGCATAATACACACTAGCTCCATCCATGTTGCTCCAAATGGCAAGATTTCACTTGATGTAATGAGCACTGGGTGTTACACACAACTGATGATCACTAAATTCTACCCCTGAAACTAATAATATACTACCTGTTAACTAAATTGAATTTAAATAAAAAATTTTTAAAAATTTAAATATGTTTACATTAAAAAAGAAAAAATAAAGAACACCTCACTTTAATGTATAGTGCGTTTTGGAAAAGGAGTACAATATGTTATGTCTAGTGGGGAATACTTACCTCCCTCTGTCCTTTCTGTAACCCTGACACTTGAGGATTTTATGTAAGAAACATGTTACTGTACACGTTGACCAGGATTACTCTGGAGGTGCTCATTAACAGCACAAGCCTAAATCAAGTTCTAAACTGTCATTCAAAGCTAAATGTCTACATGATATCACATCTGTTGTACCTTTGAGGAAAATTTGTATGTAAATGTACAGAAATAAAAATGTTGCCCCATTAACAAATTTCCACTGGAATGTCTTCCCTACTTCATCTGCTGGTATCCATTGAAGGTCATTTCATGACCATTGGCTACAAGTAATAAAAACTCTGTTTATGAAAAATGAATGAATGAATGAATGAGTGAGTGAAAAGGAACTCTGAAGCTCTAATGAACAGCATAGTGACTACAGTTAATAATACTGTACTATATCCTTGAGATTTACTGAGAAAATAGATCTTAAGCATTCTCACCACACACACACACACACACACACACACACACACACGCACGCACACACACACAAAGGTAACAATGTGATGTGATAGACATGTTCATTAACTTCATTGGTAAATATTTCCAATGTATACATATACCAAATCATCACACCATACCCTTTAAGATGTATACAATTTTATTTGTCAATTGTACCTCAATAAAGTCGGAATTAAAAGATGACTACAAATTCTTTGCTTTATCCCATTGAGAGGTGAGGTGTATATCCCCTTCCCCTGAATCTGGGTGAGTTCCTAACTGCTCTGAACAATAAAATACTGCAGACATATTGCAATCTGGGCCTAGGCATTAAAAAACTGGCAATATCGTCACCACAATCAACTGGGATTTATTCCTGGGTTGCAAGGGTTGTTCAATATTCACAAATCAATCAGTGTGATACATCACATCCATAACAGAAAGGATAAGAACCATATGATCATTTCAATAGATACAGAAAAAGAATTTGACAAACTACAACAACGATTCATGATAAAAATCCTCAACAAAGCAGGTTTAGAGGGAGCATACCTCAACATAATAAAGGCTACCTGTGAAAAACCAACAGTTAACATCATCTTCAATAGAGAAAAACTGAGAGCTTTTCCCCTAAGGTCAGGAACAAGACAAGGATGTCCACTCTCACAAATTTTATTCAACATAGTACTGGAAGACCTAGTCACAGCAATCAGACAACAAAAAGAAATCTACACCAGGAAGGAAGAAGTACAACTTTCACTATTTGCAGATGACATGATACTCTATATAGAAAACCTGACAGATTCCACCAAAAAATTGCTAGAACTGATACACGAATTCAGTAAAGTCACAGGATACAAACTCAATGTACAGAAATCTATTGCATTTATGTAACCAATAATGAAGTAGCAGAAAGAGAAATTAAGAAAACAATCCCATTTACAATGGCACCAAAAATAATAAGATACCTAGGAATAAACCTAACCAAAGAGGTGAAAGACCTGTAACCTGAAAACTATAAAACACTGATGAAAGAAATTGAAGACGAAACAAAGAAATAGAAAGACATTCCATGCTCATAGACTGGAAGAACAAATATTGTTCAAATGTCCATACTACCCAAAGCAATCTATACATTTAATGCAATCCCTATCAAAATACCAACAGCATTTTTCACAGAACTAGAACAAACAATATCAAAATTTGTATGGAACCACAAAAGACCCTGAATAACCAAAGCAATCTTGGAAAAAGAAAAGTAAAGCTGGAGGCATCACAATTCTGAATTTCAAGTTATATTACAAAGCTGTAGTCATCAAAACAGTATGGTACTGGCACAAAAAATAGACACATAAATCCATAGAACAGAATAGAAAACCCAGAAATGAACCCACAACTATATGGTCAATCTTTGACAAAGCAGGAAAGTATATCCAAAGGGAAAAGGGCAGTCTCTTCAGCAAATGATGTTGGAAAAAGTGGACAGCAACATGCAAAATAAAGAAACTGGACAACTTTCTTATACACAAAAATAAATTCAAAATGAATGAAAGACTGGGGTGCCTGGGTGGTGCAATCAGTTAAGGCTCTGACTTGGTTTTAGCTCAGGTTCTGATCTCAGGGTGGTGAGATTGAGCTCTGCGTCTGGCTCCATGCTCAGTGGGGAATCTGCCTCTTTTTCTCTGCCCCTCCCTCCGCGTGTTCTCTCTCTCTCTCTCTGTCTCTCTCAAATAAATAAATAAATCTTTTTGAAAAATGGATGCAAGACCTAAATGTGAGACTTGAAACCAAACAAGGCCATGGTGAATGAGATCCATGTGAAGACAGTGAGAGACAAGGAGCGCCAAGGCTCTAAGTTTGAATGACAAACATATCCTGGTACAAACTCTCCCATTGAAACCATATAACCATGTTGAGCAGAGAAAACATATCAGTTAAACCCTTCCTGAATTCCTTAGCCACAAAACAGTAAACAAATAAAATGGTTGTTTTAAGCCATAACATATGGTTTATTAAATGGAACAAATTCAACTGCTCTCTGATTGCCTAGCAGTGAAGTACCTTTAGGTAGTTTCCATATCTTTGTAGGTATCTATAAGACTATACCTCTGAAAATAGAGTATAATTAGTGGGATTAACCCTTTGATGTCTTTAATTTTCTTGGTGACCTATTCTATTTACCTGATCCCAAATGCCTTTAAAAATCCAGTTTCCAACATGATGCCTGTGGTCCACACTCATCCTCACAGTGGTGGTACATCCCAATTATTTGTCCAACTTTCGTTCTGTGAGTGAAATCATGGTTAATACTAATAATTATGAATGTTTGTAGAGTTCTTCCAAGTGCCAGGCAGCATGCTAAATACTTTACATGTATTATCTCATTCAAAGCTCCCAAATATTCCATGCAATAAGTTCCACTTCTATTCCCATTATACAAACGAGGAAACTAAGTCTCAAAGAGAGCTAGAGACTTGCCAAATGTCAACAAGCTACTAAGTGGTGGAAGGGGGATTTGAACCCAGGCAGGCTGACTCTAGGGCAGAGAACACTATGCTAATACCCATTGTCTTTGGATAGCTATTATTCATTTATTAGTTTTGTGGCCTGCAAGAAATGGACCTCAATCACAAATACCCTTCCCCAAAGTTGGGTGGAAAAGAGTCAGAGTGAAAAGTTTGGATAAATATGCACTGCTAAACCTTTATCTAAATGTTAACAATGTTCTGAAGGCATTTCATTTTCTTCCACCTCAGATTACAGAAAGTGTAGTTTCAATTTTGTGATTTATCAAGAAATTATTAACCACATTTGATTGGACAAATACCCCCTCTCAATGTGGACATTAGTAGCTTGCTGTGTGATTGTTAATTCCAATCAGTTTACATTAGGTTGAAGTGCCAAGTTCATCAGTAAAAGGTAATATATCTCCAAAATAAATGCTGCTTTAGGGAAGCTTATCTGCCAATCATTATATTCTTCACAGAATCTTAAATGAGCCAACACAACTCACGGAAAATTGGCCAGTCAGATACATCAAGCAGATCCTTCCACATTTGCAAGCTAGTTAATTAATTCAAAGCATTATTAGCGTAGTCAAGAGTTACAGCTAGAAATAGTGATTGTTTCCAAGTTAATATAGGAGCGTCAACCAGGTTGATTTCACAAACAGTTGCTCAAAGGAAGAGTCACTAAATATTAATAATAAGTATCTGATTGGATCAAGAAGAATGAAAGTTGACTTGAACCAAGCTCCAGTTTTGCTATTTATAAATGCTAGGGGGCTCAACATGAAAAAATACATATGGTTTACCTGTGTAAGGTTCCTAAATTTTTCATTAACTGCTATATTTTTATGTACTGGTGCTATATCTGAATAAATGAAGCAAATTATGTAAAAATGACCATCTTGGATTATAAACATTTATATATGTCTCTTCCCCCAGTATGTTTAAGCTCTCTGAAGTTAAGACATGCTTCTTTTTATTTCTGTATGCCTCAGGAGCACACCTAACACAGTGCCTGGCACAGTTGCTCAAAAAGATATGATTCAAGTGGAATTGAATTTGGATGTCTCTCGTTCCTTTAAATAACCATTTTATAGATGCATAAAAGGCATACGGGTATTGAAAATGGTCTAACCTAGTCTAATACATTAATGTTACATTTACTTTTATTTCAGCAGCTTGAGACATAATTTATGTACCATAAATCTCACCTATTTAAAGCATACAACTCAATGGCTTTTAGTATATTTAGGGTTGTACAACCTTCGCCTCAATTTCAGAACATTTTCATCACTCCCAAAAGAAATCCTGTACCTGTTAGCAGTTGTGTCCCATTCTCCCTACCTATAGCCTCTGGAAACCACTAATCTCCTTCTCGTCTCTGTAGATTTGTCTATTCTGGACATTTCATATAAATTGGATGATAGAATTTGTGGCTGTTTTTAACTGGCTTCTTTAACTGAGCAGAATGTTTTTGATGTTCAGCCATGTTGTAGCATGTATCAGCACTCTAGTTGTTTTTATGCTTGAATAATATTTCATTGTATGAATATACCCATTTTGTTTATCCATTCACCTGTTGATGGACATTTGTGCTGTTTTCAGGTTTGGGCCACTATGAATAATGCTTCTATAAAGATTATTTTACAAGTCTTTGTGTAAACGTAAGTTTTCATTTCTCTTGGGCATATACCTAGGAGTGAAATTGCTGAGACATATGGTAACTCTATGTTTTGATTGAATAAATCCTGATAATCTGTCCCTAAATTAACTAATTCCATCCTCTGTAATTTCCACTCTACTAATGAGCCCATCCATTGAGTTTTTAATTTTGGTTATTGTATTTTTCAGTTCTATTATTTCAATTTGGTTCTTTTCAATAAATTCTATTTCTTCATTGAGATTTTCTATTTTTTCCTTTGTTTTAAAAGAATTTATAATTGCTTATTTACATATTTGTACGATGGTTGGCTTCAAATCCATGTCAGAGTGAAATAAGTCAGACACAGAAAAACAAATACTGTATGATCTCACTTATATATGAAATCTAAAAAAGTTGAACCAGAGAGTAGAACGTGGTTGCAGGGGCTGGGGATTGGGGAACAATGGAGAGATGTTGGTCAAAGGGTACAAACTTTCAGTTGTAAGATGAGTAAGTTCTGGGGATTCAATGTACAATACAGTAACTATAGTTAATAATACTGTACTTTATACTTGAAATTCGCTAAGAGAGTAGATCTTAAGTGTTCTCATGCCCACGAAAAAGTAACTATACAATTCCTGTCAGATAATACCAAGATCTGATTCATCTTGGTGTTATTAGTTGGTTGTCTTCCCCACCCCCCCAATCATTCTGTGATTTTTCTGGTTCTTCAGGTCATGAGTGATTATCTGTTTTATCCTGGACATTTTTACGTATTCTATTATGAGAGTCTGGGCCCTCCTCTTTTTAGCAAGCAGTCCTCCATTCAAGTTTACTGTGAGGGCATTTAACTTTGCATGTTGTATTTCTCACTGGGTCCCACCAACCATCCTGGCAAAAGAGGGGCAGCAACACACACTGACTCATTGCAGACAAGTGAGGTGTGGCTTAGCTCCCTCCTTGGCCCTGTTGATACTCTCCTGGTGAAAATGGGGCGCCAATTCACACTGCCTCATAACCTATGAATGCAGGTGAAAGCTCGGCTTCTTGCTGGGCCCTGTGGACACCAGTAAGGGAAGAAGGTGGCTTACGCCACTTTGTTGCCACAGGGTGGGGGCAGAAGCTTCGCTGCTGAATTGCTCTGACACCAGGAAAGTAGATGGCAGAAAGCCAAATGCCAACTGGCCCCACCTCTCGCCACTTCATCTGGCCTCACTGACACGGAGTGGGGGTGAAGATTCAGCCTGTAGGTGGATCCCACTGACAGTACTCTAGTTGGGGCAACAGAGCGCCACCCACTATTCCCAGGCAGGGAACGGAAGATCAGGTTCCTGCTCAGCCTCACTAAGACTATCTCTGCAGGGGCATCAGACCACCTGCCCCTTGCTTTGGGTGGGGCATGGCAGATCCGCTGCCCCAAACAACCTACTGACATCACTCAGCAAGGGAATTAGAGTGCTGCCACCTTACACCAGACAGGAAATGGAAGATAAGCTCCCCACTCAGAAGGTTAGGTCGCTGCCCAGCACCTGCTTCCACAGGGCAAGGCAGTGGTATGGAAGATCAAATCCCCACTCAGCCCCATTGAAGTCCTAGAGGTGAGAGACTTTTTCTCCACTGATGTTTGGTGGGAGTAGTGTAGGTATTGCCAAAATGTTTTTTTTTAATTATTATTATTGTTAAGCTACTCTTTTCCTGGTCCTTTGGCTAAGGAAAAGAATTTTTTTTTAATTTTCTTTATCTGTGGCTATTGGAGTTTCTCTATTAGAGGTTTCTAGAGAGTCCCATCTGGGATACATGAGGGGTAATAAGAAAACCCAGAGAATTCACCAGCATGCCACTCCTGAAGTCCCAAGATCCTTAAGCAGTCCACCTTTTTCTTTCTACTTTTCAAGACTCTTTCTGTGCTTGTTTTTTGTGTTATATCCAGGGATTTGGGGGAAATATGTATGATCTGAAATGCAAGTGATATGTCATCTTGCATCGTTTGAATTAATTTTTATTCTAGATAACATTTTTAGGTCTTCTTAAAAATCAAAGTTGACAGTAAAGAGCCCATTTGTGTGGGTAAAACTTGATACAAAAGGTCAGCATTGCTAACATTTTCCCTGGAAAATCCCCTAAGAATATAAAAACATTTCTTTTTTTCACCATATCTTCCAAACATTTTTAATGCTTGTAAGAACTGATGTGGTAGAATTTTTTTAAGTGTGTAGTCATCTAAAAATAGCTCTGATTCCACAAACTAGGAGAGAGAAAATAAAGAGAACAATTCAAGCCATCATAGAGTCCATTAAAATAGTGAAATGGGTAAATTTTTGCTAGGAAAAGAAAGAAGGAATGGGGCATCATGCAGCTGACTTCAAAATAGAAAAGAGATTTAAAACCTGTATTTCAAAAACTATAAAGAATTGCAAATTTAAAATGGTGCAAAAACATCAGTTAAAAAACAAAAACAAAAGAAAATCCCTACACATTACAGTTGGAAATTTCAAATTCGTTCTCACAGAAAGTTAAAGTATCTTGGAAATTGACAGAAATAATAAAGAATGAAACTAGTCATTGGATTCTTGGCTTACCGTAATTCCCTTTATTGGCTTCAGGACCAAGAAAGTAGCAGACTTATTAGTCCTGGTGCAGTTCTTAAACCAGGCACCCATCTGATGTTTCTTGTCTGTGGAAGAAAATACCCAATAATATTTAATTTCTAGAGAAAAAGTTGTAAGTTGCCTTCCCACCTTTCTCCTTGGTGTTTATTGTTGAAAAATTACACCAAGAAATACGATGAATGAATGAATTCTGAGACCAGAATTGTTTTGGTTTCCATTCTTCTGTATCAATTTTGTTCATTTGTAAATTGGTCTCTGTACACAGAGGGCAAGGAGAAACTGAAGAGAGTGACAGACCGTTCCAGATTGGTAGGCAGTGGGTTTACTAAGCAAGGGAATTTAGCTATGAGGCTTGTCTTCAGTGCCACCAGACAAATGGATCTCTGCACCCACCTACCAGAATCTTAAAAGTTTATAGAGAGGCCTTAACTGGGTCAGTCACATACACCATCCAGGTGGGCTCAACAACGCTTTGCTCTCTCAAGGCTGTGTCCTTGAAAATTGTTCCAGCTGTGGGAACTGTGGGTGGAAGGTACATCTCAAGGACAGGGGAGGGGGTGAGGAGCCTCTGATTGCCCGGGTCTAGCTCACAGGTCAACCAGCGGTCACATCCTCTCAATGACCTCCTCTAACAATTTTCAGCCCAAGACAGTCCCGGAGGAAGCACTTTCTCACATAAGAATTTGTAGCTCTCTGGGGTTTTGCTACTTCTCAATTCAATGCGGTGTCTATAAAAATAGTGCTTCAGAATAATATTAATTATTAATAATAATATTAATTAACTTTCAGCACAATTTCACGTATATATTTATATTATGTACATATAATCTTCTGCATTTCTAAAATATATAATGCATTTATATAAGCATGCTGCAGTATAGATATAGTTAGACCTAATTCCAAACTTTTCATAAATCTCATAGTATTAGTAGGGAACAATATAAAATATGGCATTAAAGGAACACTCTTAATCTGGTAGGAGTACAATCACTAACCTTTGATTATTATCGTCCATTTCTTCATCTGAGATGTAAAAACTCTTCCATCTAGGTCTAGGGTAAATGTGTCATTTCCCAAAATCTATTTCTGTGCACATGACCCAAGTTAGGAAAAAGGAAGCAGAGAGCAGAGACTGCGAGAAACATCTCTTCTCTTGCTGGGTGAAATTTTACCAGCGCCGTTTATTAGCAAGTTTGGTAAGTCTTGATAAACAGTGGGATGAAACTTTTGAAGTAAAAGTAAAAAAAAAAAAAAAGTTTCTGCTGGTTTTAATAATTACTAAAATAAAAAGGATGAGCAGCATTTACAGCTTGTTACAGGAAAGCTTTATGGAAACTGTGATTCTAAAAGGATATCTCTGACTCACTAGAATCATTCCAGGCATATAGAGCAAAATGAGGAGGGAAGAAAAAAATCTACCCAGGAAAGGTATTAAGAAAAGAAGTCTGTTTAGTCATAGGGAGAGGGAGGGAAGTAGCAGGGGCTCAGAGGAAGCAAGGGAAGATACAGAAATGGGTCGAAGGGATTAAGGGGCTGGGAGGTGAGGGGACGTCTGGATTCCTTGGAAAGGCCCTGAGACCAGGTTAAGTGATTTACGAAAGGTCCCCTGAGTCACTGGCAGCTTCGCTTCCATCCCTCCTATTTTGGGTTTCCTCTTTGGTTCCTTGTCTCTACACAGAAATAGACATTCTATGTGATTTTCTCTCATTGCAAATCTTTTATACTTTAACTCAGAAAGCCATGTTTAGAGGACTGTGTAGGTGGTTGTTTTTAATGTTGAATTTTTTCCCCTTCTTTGGGAAAACTGCTGGTATAGAAAGCTTCCTTGACTCAGTATTGAGACAAATAAAAGACAAATGTGTTATTCTACTGAGACTGTTAAAATGAAAGTTTGCTTTGAAGTAGGGTACTAGAATACATATGAGAGAATGCTGTTCTTGTCATAAAAACTGTCAGCTGAGCTTTCTTTGCCATGTCAGAGAGAATGACAATCTAATGAGGCGAAAGTCAAACTGAGGGAAGAGATTATTTTTTTCTTTAATCACTAACTCAACTGATGACCAGAAAAGGACAATATTAGAGATAGAAAGTAAATTTAAAATCTGGAGACTATAGCTAATAATCACAAAATTAATGTAAATGGATTTCAAGAATTCTAATTGTTACTGTCTATTGACAGGAATATTAAAAGTATTAGTGACTATTCCTAAGTATTTTTGAACAAATTATTGACTTAGTCCTATAATTTTGACATAATAACTTTGATTTAACAGAAATTTTTCTATCTTTGGAATGCAACAGCTTAAATCCATCCATCTGGAGTCTGATGTTTGAAACAGTTATTTCTAGAAATCTCCGATGATACAAATCAAAACAATTTATAATACAAAACCTTCAAAAGTGACAACAAATACATTTTTTTATTTTTCTCTCTGGAATTAATTTGCCTTTAATTTCGTACCTTACTGACTTTGATTTTTAACACCACATCTATTATTTTTTAATGTGAATGAGCCTAATGCACAATGTTCAAAGAAAAGTATTAAATTTAAAATGAAGAGAAACCTGAAGAGATATTCTTAGTCAATAAATATTTCTATGACTATATTTCTTATTCATTAATGTTAAATGTAAGTGAAAACTGTTCTTTTTAAAATTTTTTGAAATAGTTTTAATTTAAACATTTCCCCAGCTTCACTGAGATATTATTGACATATGTGTGAGTTTAAGGTTTACAACATGATGACCTGATACACATATATTGCAAAACGATTATGACAATAAGGTGAGCTAACACCTCTAATCCCCTCACATAGTTACCTTTTTTGTTGTTGTCATCATAACATTTAAGATTTATTCTCTTCACAACCTTAAAGTATATAATACAGTATTGTTAATTATAGTCACCATGCTGTGCATTAGATTTCCAGAACTTACTCATCTCATAGTTGAGAGTTTGTGCTCAAGATCTCCCCTTTCCCCCAACTCCTCCAGCCCCTGGAAACCAGCATTCTAATCTCTATTTTTTTTTAAGATTTTATTTATTTATTTGACAGAGAGTGAGAGGGAGAGAGCACAAGCAGGGGGAGAGGGAGAAGCAGGAGCCTGACGGGGTATTCAATCCCAGGACTCTGGGATCATGACCCGAGCTAAAGGCAGACACCTAACTGATTGAGCCACCCAGGTGCCCCTCTAATTTCTATTTCTATGAGGTGGGTTTCCTAGATTCCACATATAAGTGAGAACATATAGTTTTTCTCTATCTGGATTATTTCACTTAGTGTAAACCTTCAAGATCCACCCATGTTGTTGCAAAAGGCAGGATTTCCTTCTTTTTTATGGCTAATATTTCATTGTATATATAGTCCACACTTTCTTTATCCATTTATCCACCAATGGACATTTAGGTTGTGTTCATATCTTAGCTACTGTGAATAATGCAGCAACAAACATGTGGGTGGAGATATCACTTCAAGATAGTGATTCCATTTCCTGTGGACATATACCCAGATGTGGAATAGCTGGATCATGTGGTAGATTTTCAATTTTCAATTTTTTGAGGAGCGTCCTTACTATTTTCCACAGAGGCTGCACCAATTTACATTCCCACCAATAGTGCACAAGGGCCGCCTTTTCTTTACATCCTCACCAGCACTTGTTGTCTCTTGACATTTTGGTAATAGCCATTCTAACGGCTGTGAAGTAATAGCTCCTTGTGGTTTGATTTGCATTTCCCTAATGATTAATGACACAGAGCATCTTTTCATGTACCTATTGGTCATTTGTATGTCTTCTTTGGAAAAATGTCTATTCAAGTCTTCTGCTGATTTATTTAATCATATTGTTTGTTTTTTTACTACTGAGTCATATGAATTCCTTATATATTTTGGATACTAACCCCTAATGATATATATGATTTGCAAATATCCTCTCTCATTTCATAAGTTGTCTTCTCATTCTATTGATTGTTACTTATGCTATACAAAAGCTTTTTATTTTTTTAAGATTTTTATTTATTTAAGAAAGAGACAGAAGGAGGGGAAGAAGCAAGCTCCCCCCTGAGCAGGGAGCCCGATGTAGGGCTCAATCCCAGGACCCTGGGATCACGACCTGAGCCGAAGGCAGACACTTAAGCAGCTAAGCCACCCAGGCGCCCCTACAAAAGCTTTTTAATTCAAAGTTGTCTTACTTATCTATTGTTTTTCCTGCTGTGCTTTTGGAGTAATATCCAAAAAAAAATTGATGAAGCCAATGTCAAAGAGCTTTCTTCTAATAGTTTTACAGTTGCAGGTCTTACATTTAAGCCTTTAATCCATCTGAGGTAATTTTAGTGACACTGTAAGACAGGGCTCCAATTTCATTCTTTTGCATGTGGATATCCAGTTTTCCCGCCTTTCCCCATTTAGTATTCCTAGCTCTCTTATTAATTACCATTTGACTGTATATGTATGAGTTTAATTCTGATCCCTCAATTCAGTTCCACTGAATGTCTGTATGTCTATATGTCTGTCTTTATGACTGTACCATACTGTTTTGATTATTATAGTTTTGTAGTATAGTTTGAAATCAGGATATATAATGCCTTCACCTTGTTCTTCTTCAGGATTGCTCTGGCTATCCAGGGTCTTTTGTGACTCCACACAAATTTAAGGATTTTTCTTCTATTTCTGTGAAAAATGTTATTGGAATTTTGATAGAGATTGCATTGAACATATAGATGGCTTTTGGTAGTATGGATATTTTAACATTTTAAAATTCTCCTAATCTGGGGCGCCTGGGTGGCTCAGTCAGTTAGGCGACTGCCTTCGACTCAGGTCATGATCCTGGACTCCCGGGATCGAGTCCCGCATCGGGCTCCCTGCTCAGCGGGGAGTCTGCTTCTCCCTCTGACCCTCCCCCCTCTCATGTGCTCTCTCTCTCTCATTCTCGCTCTCTCAAATAAATAAATAAATAAATCTTAAAAATAAATAAATAAAATTCTCCTAATCTATAAACTTCCAATCCACGAACTTGAGATATCTTTCCAATTATTTGCGTTTTCTTCAGTTGATTTCATCAGTGTCTAGTAATCATCAGCATACAGAACTTTTACCTCCTAGGTTACATTTATTCCTAAGTATCTTATTGTTTTTGATGCTATTATAAATGGGATTATTGTATTTCTTTTTCAGATAGGTTGTTGTTAGCATATAAACCACAACTGGCTTTTGTATGTTGAGTTTTGTATCTTGCAACTCCACTGAATTTGTTAATTAGTTCTAATAGTTTTTTATTGGAGTCTTTAGGATTTTCTATATATAAGATTATATCATCTGCAAACAAAGAAAATTTTACTTCTTCCTTGCTGATTTTTCTTACCTCATTGCTCTGGCTAGGACTTCCCAATACTATAAGGATAGGAATTGGGAGTGGACAATCTTGTCCTGTTCCTGACATTAATAAGAAAGCTTTCAACCTTTCACTGTGAAGTATGATGTTAGCTGTGGGTTTTGCATATATGGCCTTTATTATGTTAAGGTATGTTCCTTCTATACCCAATTTGTTGAGAGTTTTTTTTTATCATGCAAAGATGTTGAATTTTGTCAAATTTTTTTTTCTGCATCTAGTGAGATGACCATGTGATTTTTATCCTCCATTCTTTTAATGCAATGTATCACATTTATTGATTTGCATATGCTGAATCATCCTTGCATCCCAAGGATAAATTCTACTTGATAACGGGTATATGATCCTTTTAATGTGTTCTTGAATTCAGTTTGCTAGGTTTTTTTAAGATTTTATTTTTAAGTGATCTCTACACCCAAAGTAGGGCCCAAACTCACAACCTCAAGATCAAGAGTCACATGCTCCACTGACTGAGCCAGGCAGGTACCCCAGTTTGCTAGTACTTTTGTTGAGAAATTTGCATCTATATTAATTAGGGATATTGGCCTTTAATTTTCTTTTTTGGTAGTGTCTTTATTTGGCTTTGGTATTAGGGGAGCACAGCCTCATAAAATGAGTTTGGGAGTATTCATTCCTCTTCAAATTTTTGGTATAGTTTGAGAAGAATTGGTGTCAAGTATTCTTTAAATGTTTGGTAGAATTCACCAGCGAAACCATCTGATCCTGGGCTTTTCTTTGCTGGGAGGTTTTTGATTACTGATTTGATCTCCTTACTTGTTAATGTGACTCTATCTTTTCTACCCTTCTCAATGCAACTTTTCTTATTTCTGTGCTATACCCAAGTGCTGTAATCCCTCACCTGCAATTATTTGATCTCATGAAGGTATTTTTTGACTGTGGATAGTTGTTCTAACTGATGTTTCTTGTGGGGGGACAAGCACTAGGAATTCATATGCTGGCATTTTGCTGACATTGCCCCCCACAAAAAAACTTTTCTTATTAATAGGTTATTAGAAGAAAGCTCATTGACTAAATACTCATTTTTAAATTCTGGAAGGAAAAGTATTCAGGTCTCTGGTTGCCAAGCCAACTCACCACACTTGTCCTTCATGCCAGAGATGCTGAAGTACAGAAAATAACAAAAGAACTGCTTCTGGTAGTCTCTTTCATACATACATGAAGAATCAAAATATGTGTTTAACAGATATTTTTAAATCAACACTCTAGACCACAAAATAGGAAATACTAAAGATAATCACCACTCACATTAAAAAGTGCCCAATGAAGTTATCCCATATGACTCCCACAGACTTGAATCACATTAGACTTGGATTCCTGATGGCTGCATAGACCCTCCATTAGGACTCTCTTTGGTTGCTCCAAAGAGATTTCCATCAGCCCTTACAGGTCATGGCCTCAGTTTATTCCCTCCTCCCTAGAGCTCTCAACATATATTTCAGCAGGCCCCATATATTTTCTGAGAGGAAAAAAAAAATCAAACAAGTGTTCTGTGTTACTGCTGTTGGTTGATTATGCTCTACAATCTATAGCATCCAGACACTTCAGGGATTAATGATGCCTAAAGGCAGGAATCAAAATGTCTTCGTTCTACTCCTGACCCCAGCATTAATTTAGCCCATATCTTTGGCATATCAGTTATGTTCTCTTTCTGTATCTAGAATCAAGCATGTTCATATCTCTATAGTGAATCAGGAAATGTGGTGGAGAAGGAAAAAATTCAGTATCTTGAATATTCAGAATTTCTCAGTAGAAAACTGATAGATAAGATTATCATTCTTATTATTTTCATTAACAATACATAAACACCTCCTCTAGAGAGTAGTGAGATATTGCCATACCCTGAAGAAAGCTATATAATTTTCTGGGCCCAATGCAAAATGAAGATGTGGGACCTCTTTTCGAAATTACTAAGAATTCACAGACATCCAAGTCCAGGAAGTACAGAAAGCCCCAAACAAGATGAACCCAAGGAGGTCCACACCAAGGCACATAATAATTAAAATAGCAAAAATTAGATAAAGAATCTTAAAAGCAGCAAAGGAAAAGAAAACACATACAAAGGAAATCCCATAAGGCTATCAGCTGGTTTTTCAGCAGAAACATTTCAGGCCAGAAGATAGTGACCTGATATATTCAAAGTGCTGAAAGGAAAAAACCTATAATCAAGAATACTCTACCTGAGATGGTTATCATTCAGAATTGAAGGAGAAATAGTTCCCCAGATAAACAAAAGTTAAAGGAGTTCCTTACCATTAAACCAGCCTTATAAGAAATGTTAAAGGGAATTATTTAAGTGGAAAGTAAAGCTCATAACTAGAAGTAAGAAAATAATGAAAGGAAAAAATTTCAATGGTAAAGCAAACATATAGTAAAGGCAGCAGATTAATCACTTATAAATCCAGTATGGGGGTTAAAACACAAAAGTAGTAAAGTCAATTATATATACAAAAATTCATCCAGAGATATACAAAATAAAAAGATGTTAAATATGACATCATATACATAAAATGGAGGGGGTAGTAAAAATGTAATGTTTTTAGAATGTGTTTGAACTTAAGTGACCACCAGCTTAATATAGACTGCCATACACATAGGATGCCATATATGAACCCCATGGTAACCACAAACCCAAAATCCATAATAGATACACAAAAAATTAAGAGAAAGGAATATAAGCATAACACTAAATAAAGCCATCAAACCACAGGAGAAGAAAGCAAGAGAAGAATAAAGGAACAAAGAAGAACTACAAAAACAACCAGAAAACAGCAAAATGTTAATAAGTAGATACCTATCAATAACTTAAATTTAAATAGATTAAATGTTCCAATCAAAACAAAACCACAAAACTCCACCAAAAAATCTGTTAGAACTAATAAATGGGGGTGCCTGGGTGGCTCAGTCGGTTAAGCATCTGCCTTCGGCTCAGGTCATGATCCCAAGGTCCTGGGACCGAGCCCTGCATCAGGCTCCCTGCTCAGCAGAGAGCCTGCTTCTTCCTCTCCCACTGCCTGCTGCTCTGCCTGTCTGTGCTCTCTCTCTATCTCTCTGTCAAATAAATAAATAAAATATTTTAAAAAAAGAACTAATGAATTCAGTTAAGTTGCAGTATACAAAATTAATATACAGAAATCTGTTACATTTCTATACAATAATAACAAATCATCAGAAAGAGAAATTAAGAAAACAATCTCATTTACAATTGCACCAAAAAGAATAAAATACGTAGGCATAAACTTAAACAGGGAGGAGAAAGACCTATAATCTGAGAACTATAAGACACTGATGAAAGAAACTGAGGATGACACAATCAAATGGAAAGATATACATGCTCATGGAATGGAAGAATTAATATTGTTAAGATGTCCATACTATCCAAAGCAATCTGTAGATTCAATGCAATCCCTATCAAAATAAAAAAATGAGCAGAGAACCTGAATAGATGTTTTTCTAAAGAAAACATACAAATGGCCAATAGGTGCATGAAAAGATGCTCACTAATCATCAGGGAAATAAAATCAAAACCATGAGGTATCACGTCAAACCAGTCACAATAACAAGACAAGAAATAACAAGTGTTGACAAGGATGTGTAAAAAAGGGAACCCTTGTGCACTGTTGGTAGGAATGTAAATTGCTACAAGCACTGTGGACAACCGTACAGAAGTTGCTCAAAAAATTAAAAATAGAAATACCATAGGATCTAGTAATTCCATTACTGGGTATTTACCCAAAGAAAACAAAAACACTAATTCAAAAAGATATATGTGCCCCTACATTTATTGCAGCATTATTTACAATAGTGAAATATGGAAGCAACCCGGGTGTCCATTGATAGATGAATGGATAAAGATGAGTTGGTCCATACATAGGATGGAATATTACTCAGCCATAAAAAGGATGAGATCGTGCCATGTGCAACAACATGGAGGAATCTAAAGGATATAACGCTAAGTGAAATAAGTCAGATCAGACGGAAAAAAAAGAAATACCATACGATTTCACTTATATGTATAATCTAAAAAATAAAACAAATGGACAAACAAAAAGAGACTCATAAATACAGAGAACAAATTGGAGGTTGGCAGAGCGGAGGGGGTGAGGCCATAGGTGAAACAGGTGAAGGGGACTAAGAGTTACAAACTTCCAATTATAAAGTAAATAAATCATGGAAATGGAAAGTACAGCATAAGGAATATAGTCGATAATACTGTAAAAAAGTTGTATAGTGGCATATGGTGACTACACTTACCGTGGTAAGCAGTGAGTGATGTATAGAATTGTCGTATTACTGTGTTGCACATCTAGACCTAATATAATATTGTAGGTCAACCATACTTCAATAATAAGAGTTTTTTAAAGGTTAAACACAAGAATGTTTATAGCAGTGTTATGCACAATAACTAAAACTGGAAACAACCCAAGTGTCCTTCAACAGTAGAATGATAAATTGTGGTGTGATTATAATATGAAATACTATTTAGCAACAAAAGTGAATAAACTACAGTTATATGCAACAACAACAAAAATTAATAAGAATTCCAAGACAGTAACAGCAGAGCATTGAACAAGCATGAGACCCTTCTGAACACAGGGCCTTGAGCAACTGCACGGGTTGTGGAGCACACTCTGCCTAAAGCATAGGTCCCGGCAGGAAAAAATTAGAAATAAAAATTCTAAAAGTTTATAAACTTGAGGGTGAGCCTCATTTTATACCTCAAATGAAGGGCAAAAGTAAATCATTTAATACCCAAAACTGTTTTCCACTTTATTCTCTATCTTATGACTCTAGCAGGATGAGACTTTCTGCCCTCATCATCAGTTCAATCACAAACCAGAAAACAAAGAAATTCATTGTAGAAAAGAGAAATGAAGCACAAAGACACTATTTATGATATAATTTCAATATTTAAGTAGTTTTAGGTCACTTTACAAGTGTATGGACTACAAAAGAAGGCAACATCCTAAAGAATACTATGCGGGGGATGGGGTCCGCCTGGGTGGCTCAGTCTTTAGCGTCTGCCTTCGGCTCAGGTCATGATCCCAGGGTCCTGGAATCGAGCCCCGCATAGGGCTCCCTCTTCCAGCGGGAAGCCTGCTTCTCCCTCTCCCACTCCTCCTGCTTGTGTTCCCTCTCTCACTGTCTCTCTCTCTCTCTCTCTCTCTGTCAAATAAATAAATCAAATTTAAAAAAAAAAAGAATACTATGCGGGTTTTTTTCTGTTTGCTATGCTCCTTCCCAGCCTAGGTACCTTCTCCACCCTTGTCTTTCCTATTTTGTTCCCAAGAAGGGATGATTCCTGTGGACTACATCACGGCCCCTTTATTGACTAGCTTCCCGTTGGCAGAATATTGGAGTTTGGGAGGAGAGGAAAATCTAGGTATTTCTTCCCTACTCCATCCAGCTCAGGACTGAACCTCTGGCAACAGCTGCAGCCTTCCCATCAGACAGCCCTTCCTCCATGATTCCAGTGTTCAGAGGCCTCCCATTAGCTCCTTGAGGAAGCATAACAATAATAATGAATTTCTGATGCTGCTACTCTTTGAATGCCTCAATATTTCCTTTTAGTTTTGGTCCCCCCAAATCTGTCCATTCCTCTGTAAATTGCCCTTCTATTGAAGTATCTTAAACTTTTGGAGTGAAATCTGTTTCTCCTGAGAATCTTGACTGATACATACGATTAAATTTAATATCCTACTTACTTTAATGCTCTCACTTTTTTCTAGGGAAAGTGTCTGTAGTTATCATCACAAAGAAATCTGTGACCCCAAAAATAGTTTAAAAATCACTGCTCTACAAGTACGTTGTCTGCTGAACATATCTCGTTACTTGAGTCAATTCTGTCTATTATTTCCACTTTGCGAATTTCTATCTAGTCTCCAAAATAAGCCTATAATGTGTTTGAAGAGATGAACTTTCATAAAACTCTGTTGTATTTCCCCAGCTCTCCTAAACCCAACCAGCAAGCACAGTATTTAAAAAAATAGCAGGTATCCAACAACCAATTGCTTGTGCAGGTATGCAGTTTTGAAGAAAAAGACAAAGTAGATACCACGAATCAGAACTTTTCTAAGAAATTCACATTTCATTTGCAAATCCTTCATAAAGTTGGGTTACATTTGACAGAGAGTGAGTCTACTTATTACCTTAGTTATACAACCAGTACTGTAAGACAATGCAAGCCTCTCAAACTGAGATAATCCTCATGGATGGATTATATAGCAAGATCTTATGGATCAGAGTATATTTAACATAAACAGGAGATAGAGCAGGAAGAAAGCAAAGGGTATAAATATCTTGAAGGAAAATAACAGGACAGAAAGGAAAATTGGGAGATATCAACTTTTAAAAAGTGGAAATAATCTTGATAAAAAGAAAGAAACATTAAAACAATACAGCATAGAAATATAAATAAAAATAAACACTATGATTTTTCAATTAGAAAATTCTATTTTGTGTAGCATATTGGTTCTTTCTGTATTCACAAATGCAATGTAACCTTAATTAAGCTAACAACAGGATTTATGGGGGTACTTTCACAATTCCTTTTTTACTTACCAAACATATATTGAATATTTACTTTATGTCAGGTATGTGCTACTCTCTAGGAAAACCCATGAAATTTAAATATGATATCAGCAATTTAGTTTATGCAAAAAGGATTAATTTTTCAGTAAATGGTATTAGTACAACTAATTTTTTGAGAAAAAAAGTTGCTGTATCCCTCAGGCAACCCTTCAAAATAAATTTGAGATATGGCAAAATAGTAAAAGTAAAAACCACACAAAATACTAGAAAAATATGAATAGCTTTTATATTTCTATTATGCATGTACATGTATAAATAATTATAAAATACTGGAATGGGGAAAGTCTTTCCAATTAAGGTGCAAACCCTGGAAGCCATAAGGGTACAGACTGATAATTTACTAAATAAATATTTGCCAGATCTCCATGTCACAAAGAGGCATCAAAAAGGATAACAGAGGGATCTTGGGAAGATGGTGGAGTAGAAGGACCCTGAGCTCACCCCATCTCAGTTTATAACTAGATACCATCCACATCCAAGTCAGTAACCAGGAGAGTGATCCCAAGAGTGGCAGAACAAACTCCATAACTAAATATAGAGAAGAAGCTACAACCGAAAGGTTGGGAAGGTCAGAAAGGCGGAGGGAGGCTGCCCGCAGGACAGAGGAAACTGCAGGTATGGAGAGGGCAGAGAAACGGGCCCTTGCACCAAGGAGCTCACATGGGGAAGACTAATAATACCCATGAAGTTTGACTTTAAAAACCAGAGGGGCTGAAATCCATGAGTTTGTAAAACCAGTGGGACTTGGAACCTGGAGCTTTAGAAGTCAACCGACTCAGCACTGGGCCAGCTGAGAAGGCCAGGGAGAGCTGCGTTGCCACCTTTAAAGACACGGCGGCCTGCATGGAGAGGCTTCATACAAATGGCAGTTTACACAAGACGTGGGGCAAACAGGAGACAGATCTGTTCATACTGATTTGGAATGTGTTGGGGGACTTCTTTGAAAACGAGGGAGCTGGTAGGTGCCATTTTCCTCTCCCACCCCCAGCATAAACACAGAGTCAGCTGGGGGAGCTGGGACTGCCCAGACACTTGCTACCTAAGCCTCTAGCAGTGTGCCCCGCCCACACGTGCTCCTGACCACCCACCCACTCCAAGACTGCTGGCCTCAGCACTGGGCTCAGGGCAAATTTCGTTAAAGCTGCACAGGTGCCCCATACACCTTGCACATCCTCCACACTGGGCCCAACTGTGCACCCCCAGCCACTAACATGCCCTGGGGCCAGCCACACCCAGCCATCCTCATGGGCTGCACCCAGGCTTGGGCCTGGCAGCAGCTGCATAAAGCCCCCAGCTACTAAAGTGCTTCAGGGGATCCAGCATAGGACAAGGGGGCCAGTGCAAATTTCCTAACAGTGTCCCTACTGGCAGGCACACACCCTCAGAGCTGGTCTGCCTGGGTCCCACTAACAGCACAGAGAGCAAGGACAGCCCATAACAGGCAGAGAGTCAGTGCAGATAACTGTACTGAAAGGAAAAGGGACTCAGACACAACAGCAGAGCTTAAGCAACACACACAGGGTACTCTCCTGAAGTGCCGGGTTCTGGTGAACAGGGAACACTGCACTGCTGGGCACTCCAGGACCACTTCATAAAGTCATCACCTTCAAAAGCAGAAGACACAGCTGATTTTCTTAACACACAGAAACAGACCCAAAGAGACAGACAAAATGAAGAGACAGAGAAATTTATCCCAAATGAAAGAAGAGTATAAGGCCACAGCCAGAGATCTAAATGGAAGTTATAAGTAACATGCATGATAGAGAATTTAAAGCAATGATTGAAAGGATACTCATCATTGGACTTGAGAAAAGAGTAGAAGACATGAGTGAGACCCTTAAACACAGAGATAAGGAATAACATAGCAGAGATAAAGGGCTCAATAAACAAAATCAGAAACATGATTGCTGGAATGAACAGCAAGATGAAAGAAATAGGGGAATGAATTAGTGACCTAGAAGATGGCATAATGGAAAGCAATCAAAATGAATAAAAGAGAGAAAAGAATTATGCAAAACAAGAATAGACTTGGGGAACTCAGTGACTCCATCAAACATAATAACACTTGTATTATAGGAGTTCCAGAAGAAGAGAGATAAAAGGGAATAGAAAATTTATTTGAAAAATAATAGCTGAAAACTTCCATAATCTGGGGAAGGAAACAGACATCCAGATCTAGGGGGCACAGAGAACTCCCATCAAAAAACAAAAGCAGGCCAACACCAAGATCTATTGTAGTTAAATTTGCAAAATACAGTGATCTTTTGCAAGAATATACAACGGGGAGAAGACAGTCTCTTCAAAAAATGGTGTTGGGAAAACTGGACATCAACATGCAAAATAAACTGGACCACTTTCTTACATCACATACAAAAATAAATTCAAGATGGAAAAGACCTAAATGTGAGACCTGAAACCATAAAAATCCTAGAAGAGAACACAGGGAGTAACTTCTTTGACATTGGCCATAGGACCTTCTTGCCAGATCTGTCTCCCGAGTCAAGGGAAACAAAAGCAAAAATAAACTATGGGGACTACATCAAAATAAAAAGCTTCTGCATAGCAAAGGAAACAATCAGCACAACTAAATGGCAACCGATGGAATGGGAGAAGATATTTACAAATGACATATCTGATAAAGGTTAATACTCAAAATACATAAAGGAATTATAAAATGCAACACCCAAAAAGACATAATCCAGTTTAAAAATGGGGAAGATGACATGAACTGATGTTTCTCCAAAGAAGGCATAGAGATGGCCCACAGACACATGAAAAGATGCACATCATCACTCATCATCAGGGAAATGCAAATCAAAACTACAATGAGGTATCACCTCAAACCTAACAGAATTGCTCGAATCAACAACACCAAAAATAACAGATGTTGGCAAGGCTGTGGAGAAAAAGGAACCCTCTCACACTGTTGGTGGGAATGCAAACTGGTGCAGCCACTGTGGAAAACAGTATGGAGGTTCTTCAAAAAGTTGAAAATAGAACAACCCCATGATCCAACAATCACAATACTAGGTATTTACCCAAAGAATCCAAAGAATACAAAACCATTGACTGCAAGGGATAATACACCCCTATGCTTAGAGCGGCATTATTTACAATAGCCAAGATATAGACGCAGCCCAAGTGTCCATCAAGTGATGTATTGATAAAAAAAGTGTGTGTGTACATTATATATATATATATATGGAACGTTATTATATATATATAATGGAATATTATTCAGCAACAAAAAAGAATGAAATCTAGCCATTTGTAATGACACGGATGGAGCTAGAGAGTATAATGCTAAGTGAAATAAGTCAGTCAGAGAAAGACAAACACCATATGATTTCACCATATGTGGAATCTAAGAAATAAAACAAACAAGCAAAGGGGAAAAAAAGAGAGTGAGAGAGGCAAACCAAGAAACAGACTCAATTACAGGGAACAAACTGATGGTTACCAGAGGAGTGGGAGGTGGGCGGATGGGTCAAATGGGTGAAACAGGTGATGGGGATTAAGGAGTACACTGTGGAGATGAGCACAGGGTGATGTATGAAAATGCTGAATCACTATATTATAAACCTGAAACTAATATTACACTGTATGTTAACTACAATTAAAATTAAAACTTAAAAAAATAAAACAACAGAGGATAACTGAAACAAAAAAAAACTAAAAATACAGCAACATACATGACAAGCTAAGTACAAAGTCCCTTAATATAATTTAAATCAATAAGAAAAGAAAAAGACAATAATAAAAAATGGAAAAAAGAAATTATCAGGTAATTCACAGAAAAAGAAAGACAAATGGTCTAGGAAAACATGAAGAGATGCTTAACTTTTCTCAGTTTTACAAATGCAAATCACAACAACAAGCAGCATTTAAAAATAATCAGATAACAAATCATTTTTTACATGTGTTAAAATTTTATTAAGTTTTTAAGTTTAATTCCAGTATAGTTAACATACAGTGTTATATTAGTTTTAGGTGTACATTATAATGATTCAAGAATCCTATGCATTTCTCAGTGCTCAATCATGACAAATCTCTCAGAACTCTGATAATAACCAGGATTCGTGAAGTTGTAGGGAGATCACAAATTTGGTAGAATTATACATTTATGCTAACTTTTTGTATAAAATGATTGGTAACTATCACCAATTTAAATGTATATACCTTTTCATCCAAAAACACCCAGCTAAATATTTTATTCATGTCTCCTCATAATTGCATGCTAATGTGTAGGATTCCTTTTAGGTGCTCATAACAAAAAACAAAGCAAAACAAAAACAGTAGTCTAAATAAGATAGAACCTTATTTCTCTGCCATGTAAAAGAAGTTTCAAGGTTGGCGCCAAGAATTATTATAATCATCACTGGTATGGTCATATCAGGTTCTTTATATTTTTTCTACTTTATCATAATTAATACATGGTTTTCATTTTCCATGTCACTTCATGGACCAAAATTTTTGCTGTGATCCAGCCATCACATTTGCTCTTAATTATAAGAAGAATAAAGAACAAAATAACAAAAAAGATTGGATTATCCAACTAAGGGAGTTACCTTAAATCAAAGTCAGTTAGGATGCTTTCCGATATGCTTAACTGAATATTAGACTCTACACTGCTTAGACAGTAGGTTTACTTTTCTTACACAGAAAGACCAGAGAGAGTTGATCTCAGTGTTTGTTCAATAGCTCAATAATGTCATCAAGGTCCCTTGGCTCTTTTGGTTGCTCCCAGATGCCATTTTTTAACATGCCCTCCATGTTTTCTAACACTATTGCAAAGATGGCTGCTGCAGCTCCAAGCATCATGCCCTCCGAAGTCAGCATTCAAAGTAAGGAGGAAAGGAAGGAAGGGGAATTGTTCTTCACATGTCACTCTCTTATAAGTGAGACTGTCTTTTGCAAAAGACCTGTCAACTTTTTCCTCTGCCTTTCCCTCTACTATTAAGAGGCTGGGAAATGGGGTATTTGGGCCCCTTGAGTCTTTATGGTGGAGGAATGGCACAACGAGCAAAAAAGAAAGAAGGAAGTCACGATCACTGGTGCGCAGCCAATAGTGTCTACCACATATGCTGAGAGAGGAAAGAACTAATAGATTAAATATGTATTAAAGAAAAGGTGATTGCAGATGGGTATGTCAGAAGAGAGAGGCTGAGATTCTACCTAGATTCTAGAGCACTGGTGAAGGAACAGTTCATCTTTTGAAACAAGGAGGAGAGAAACAAATGAAGATGTATGAGTTAGTAGGAGTCAGTGTAGGAAGCTGAGGGTATTTTCACTTGAGATGACCAAGTAGGAAAAGAGAGATAGGAATATTAATTCTCCTTTTGGAAAGTCCTGCATAGCAACACTTTGAATGCAGCCCAAAGAAGTTCTATGTAATACAGACTTTTCTTTAGAACTCAGCCCCTCTGAGCAAGTCTCTCTCCACCATAAGGGCAATTGCCAGGCATCCTGCCTTGTTCCACTTTCAAACAGGGCACCTCTGTAAGACATGTTCCTCCAGCAACTGAGTTACAATGTTGGACATTTCTATGACCCAAATATACTAGGAGAAGAACATGAATACATTACCATTCATTTCAGAAAACCTGCTGTCCATCAGCTATTTTTAACAGAGAAAGGAAGTAATATATAACTTTGATATTTTTTATTTGAGTATAGTTGACAATGTTACATTAGTTTTAAGCGTACAACATAGTGACTCAACTTCTCTATACCTTTTGCTATGCTCCCCACAAGGGTATCCACCATCTATCACCATACAACACTATTACAGTACCATTGACTATATTCCCTATTCTGTGTCTTTTATTCCTGTGATTTATTAATTCCATAACTGGAAGCCTGTTATATAAACTTTGATCTTTATAATAAAATATGAATTGTATGAGGTGAAAACAGTATTGGGGAAGACTACAACTAATTAACTCAGCTATTAATTAACAAGTAATTAACTCAGCTATTATCCTCTGAACTTCCCATTGCAAAATCCTATATTAGTTTTCTCTGCCACCCAGATAGCTTCTCTGACAAACCTCTCCTTTCATTTGGTTGGTCGGGATCAGTTAATATTTGAAAAAGCTAATGGTAGTTTATGTACACCATAGTTATGATATAAAACCGCAAAAAGTTCTACTGGAACATAATATAGCAAACTAGTCCTATATTTCAAATGTTTGTGAAGAATTACATGTTTAATATTTCCTTCCCCTTCTAGAAATAGAATTTATCAACAGAAATGCTTTTCTTTATATCGGAGTGTTGAATTATAAAAACTTTTAACAGAAAAAACAAGCGCTTTGAAATCCTTCCCTGGTATTTCACATTTTTCCATAACTATATCAGAATCACATGCTGATCTATTTATTATCCATAATATGCTTTCAATGAGAGGGTTTACTCTTCCTTCAAATGATGGTTTTCTCCTTAAGACAAAAATGATGCCACTAGAGATTTAAAATGAAGTAGCTGAGATTATTGCTTAAAAAGTAGATGCCTTGATGGAGGGAAAAAAAGTCCAAGGGCCCATTTATTCTTGGATCCAGGATAATGGGTCTCTTACTCTTCTAGAGCTGATTTCGGGAATTAAACACAGTAATGTAGGAGTAAAGCTTCTTAGTTAATTCATAGTCTGACTAATTGTTTCATGGTATTATGGGTTCAGTGTTTTGATGAATAGGAATACAACGAAGTGCTTTTCAGAAACTACTTGCTTACAGCTTTTACAGCATTTATTGTAGAAGAGTCCTTGTGGACTAGTGAACAGAATAAGATTTTTGACATTCATCAATATGAAGATGGTCCGAGCAAATTAACCACATCAATCCTCATCCTATTAGTGGTAGTTGAAGCCTATTTCTACTGAAAAATTTGCAGAGATACCAGTGACTTTATAAGGAAGATATGATAGGAGGATATTTAATATTTACAACTATATCATTGGGATAATATCCATTCCACTTTAAATTTAATTTGCATCCATTAATAGACAATTCTATTATGTCTGTTTTGTCAAGAAATTAGAATAGAAGGAATTTGTGTATTATGAAAATAACTAGACAAACAGAATCCTCTAATTTTCATGTGTCATTTCATCATTTCAAAAGCTTATCATTGCCAGGGAGTAAGACTTTAAACTATTGAGCATTATGAACCTCATGGTTATATGAATGTACAACTAACACACTAATAAGAAAACCAATTACCGAGCTATATATTTAAGGGTGCTTATTTTTCCCTTTTCCAATAGTGGTGATACATTTCCATAAAGTCGTCTTTGGAGTCTTTATTTATTCAGATTAAAGTGCCATTTCTGGGGTTAGTGATATAGTCAGTTGCTACAAAACAGAGTTTTCCTCTGTCTGAAGATAAGCAGAGGCTTTGAGATTGACTTAGGTCAGTTGGACTTTTTCAGATTGCTGCATGAACAAAGAGATGCTCATGTATCTGTAAGAATGTGCAAGGAAGACAGGAAAAACAGATACCATCTCAGAACCTGGCCAAAACAGAACTGAAGACTTCCTTAAAACTATCATTCAGAATTCAAGACACATCCAGTGCCTGGGACACCTTTTGGTTGCTCTACAGCAGGCCTACAGTGCTCCCTAGTCTAGTCATCTGTGAAGTTGATCCAACTATTGCTCATACTACTTGTGCTCTCTCCACTCCCTACTCTGTTCTGTCATGGTATCTTCTGTCTGAGGGATTCCTACATTTGTCCCCACTGCCAACTCTGTGTCTCTGTGTCATACAGTCAGACCCTAAGAGTGCTGATCTGATAAAGTATTCATACTGGACAGAGTACTTTTCCTGGCTTTGTTTTTCTGTTGACTCCAACATTCATTGAATAACCTATAGAGTAGAGGCATGACCAAATTTCTCAAAGAGGTTCCGGTTAGCACAAATGCCCTTGGGTGATACAGTCCTCTCCAAAAATACACTGTGGCAAGTCACCTTCAGTCCAGTTTTATATAACAAATGAGTTAGAATTCCAGGTTCACTGACGTGGTATAATCTCAAAACAAAGTCATTTGTCTACCATCTTCTCTATCTATGAGAAATGTACTCCTGTTTGAGGCTTTCACACTTCTTTAATACCTAAGTGTTCCAATATAATCCTCTGTATAAAGATTCAAACAAAATGCTGTTGAAGCATTTCTGCTTCAATTCAGGTATCCTGAAATAAGGTCAGCACAAAACTAAAAAAAAAAACTTTAAAATCAATTAAATCATCCATCAGTATCTCATTTTCTCCTAGACAAAAATAATTAGTCCTTCACTGTATGCCAACACATTTTTTTTCTTTTCACTTTAGTAAGTTTTCTTTATAAAACCAACTCGTGCCTCAGTGGATTGCCAGATTAAATATGAAAGGAGGACTCTCAACCACAAATAACCATGTCAGCTGAACAACTCAAATATAATCGAAGCATGGGCTTCTGCATTGTTCAATCTAATGCCCTTTCTTGTTTTCTGTGATTTTTTTGGATTGGTTTTGAGGAGCTAGAGGTTAACAAATTACTCTAATGTACTTTTTGAATGGGTAATAGATGTACATTATATAATGCTTAAAAGCACAAAAGACTACACATAACAAGTAAGTCTACAGCTATATTAATTGGCTATTGCTACAATAATGCCATATGACAGACCACAGCAGAACTTAGCGGCTTACATCAGTAAGCATTCATTTCTCTCACTTACAGTCCTACAAATTGGAAGGGGCACCTCTGCTTCAGATTGTGGGCTGTGTAGGTTTGGCTCTAGGCTTTGCGTCAAGTTTGAGAATAATCCACACATGTCGTTCGGGGCCACAGGCTGAAGAGACAGTGGCTACTAGGGTTGTTATTTTCATGGCAATCACAGAAGCACATGGCTAGACTAGAACTGCTCAACACATGCCTGTGCCACATCTGCTGTATTCTGTCGCCAAAGCAAGTCATGTGGCCAAGACCTAGCCACTAGGGCAGGACATTTGAAAGGAGAGAGGGCTTGGGAGTGGTATTTGCTGAAGAGTAATCTAATCCACCTTGTTCCCCAGTCACACAGTTCCCCTCTGGATACAAGCTCTAATCCATTTCTTATTCATCCAAGGAAATTCTAAGCAAATATAAAGATACTCACAAATAAATATTTTAATACCAGTGATTTCAGCCTAACCACACTGTTCTAGACCTTGACCCCCTCCCTACTTAAAGATGTATCACCAGAGGTAGTACACGTCAGTCCCCATGGAGTCGCTTCATTTCATTTAACACAACTGGGTATTGTTACATAAAATGGATTCACAATAATCCATTTAACAAATGCTCCACTGATGGACATTTAATGGTTTCTGATCTTTTATCATTTCAACCAGTGCTGCAATGACTATCACTGTATATATTTGAGCAGATATCTATAGAATATACTCCTAGAAGGGATACTGTTAGTTCCAAAGGTTCTTGTATTTTTATTTTGTTAGCTCTTTCCAAATTTTCTGGAATAAAAATTAGGCAATTTAAACCATCACGAGCAATGTAAAGGGGTGCCCGATTACCTACACCCTTGCCAAAACTAATCCGATCATTTTATCTTTGCCGAGCTGAAAAATGAGGAAAAAAATCTCATAATCTGAACTTGTATTTCATTTCCTGTGGGTGAAGCTGATACGTTTTAACATGATAAAGAGCCACATCTACTATATGTGGCAGACCTCCCTGGTCTATACGGTCCTCTTCTGTAACCTCTCCTACTCCATCCCACAGACTCTGCTGCACAGATTGTATTAGATACTATATTTTTATTATATCATCTCCCCCAGGGTGGGCCCCAGATTCAAGGTGTAGGTTCCTGAGATAAAAACTTATGAGGGCATGTGAGTAAGAGTAAGCTTCTGGTCTGCATTTTATGTCCCTAAATTAAATCATATGACAATCAAGAACAGACATCTTGTAAGTCTTGGACAATTATTTCAAGTGTTTGGCACAATATTATACAGAGCTGAAAAATAATAATTCTTGACTCTCTGAAGTGGCATTACTTACCTCAGCTAATGGAGACAACAACCAAGCAACTCCTTCCGACCAAAAGTGCGAGCAACCTACAAGTGCTATGAACAACAAATGACAAATCCCAGGAATCAATCTTATCCACAGGGGTCACATGGTAAAAATCATAACACCAAGGACAATAAGAGAAGCACAGCAGGATTCAGCCTCAAAAATTTTGGGTTCCTGAGAGAAAGATTCTTCATAAATAAAAGTACTAAAATTTACTATGTACCAACGAGGCATATTTAGTTAATTGTACTGTGACCCTCCCAGGTAATATTTTTTCGTCAAGAAAATTTTATAGACACATCAACATTCTTATTCATAACAACTTGAAATTACCCATTGAAACACTAAATAAGAGCTGAGATCCTGAATTTGAAAGACTCTGTTGTAGCTAAAGTTATAGCAGGAGCTACTGTAGTGGATAAGAAAGTTAGACTATAACCAGTTATGTTTAACCTTTAATGCAACAATCGTAAAACTTACTATGACTCACTAGTGGCTGATTAAGTAGTTCGGGTGTCAGTGCCAGATAAGAAGTGTCTAACCTCTTCCAATATTAGAGCTACAGTATTCTAACCACATTACAAATAGCTCCTGCAATTCACTAGGCACTCATTATTGAATTTACTGAAGCCTTGCTAGAATATTCTCTTTGGGGGTAGCATTATGCCTCTTTACAGAGGAATGGTCTTTAAATGGGAGTCTTTCATGACCGTGGCAATTCAACCAAACTGACATGGATAGGAGCCACAAACAACCTACTCGTCCTATATTATTCTCTGTGAAAAATAACAGTACTATGCAATTCCAATGTGTTCAAAGTGTTCCTCCCTCATTCTTATTCCAGGTATGTTTTTATATCATCAAAATTGTTAAATCTCTAGCAAACCTTCCTCAGATACTTGGGGGCCTTGCTTCTGAAAGTCAAGGCCAATTCCCCCAAGTGTCGCTTCTTTCCTCAAAGAGTAAAGACTTAGCAGACCCAATAGAACCTCCAGGGACCTTACTTATCCCTTTTTCTAAAGAGTTAAAACTTAAAATAAAATCTCCATATTCATGTCAGGAATATCTTTGATGTATGTACTAATTTAAATAAAAATTTAAAGAGTATGAATCACTAGAAAATGCTCAAGTATCTTTCTTGTGCTGTCTTTATGGTAAGTTCCTACCTGTTTTAACTTGGAATTATAACAATTTTTCCCTCATATCTGCCATTCATTAAAGACTCTTTTTGGGGCACCTGGGTGGCTCAGTGGGTTAAGCATCTGACTCTTGATTTCGGCTCAGGTCATGATCCCAGGATTCTGAGGTTGAGCCCCATGTCGGGCTCCAGACTGGGAGTGGAGCCTGCTTAAGACACTCTCTCTTCCTCTCCCTCTGCCCCCAACCCCTCTGAAAAAAAAAGACTCTTCTTGCTCCCACTGTTGTCATCACTTGCTGGCCCAGCTGCTTGAGAGAAAAGCGTCAGAGCATGGACCCAGCAAAGTGTCAAATGTCCAAATGAATTAGCAACATTCTTGTGCTATCTCTCCTTGAGACAGTTCATATTCAAGATATCAGGCACAATTGCACCCAAATGAAAGTGACCTAAACTCTAAGACAAGAAAATGCATTATTCTAAACTTCCTCTCTCACCCTCACCATAATTCCAATTTCCATGACAAATCTGTTCAATAAAATAGTAGGGACACAAAAATGTAATATGTCACTCAACATCTCCTACCAATCCATGTGATAAAGTTCCTTGAGCTATCCATCTCTATATGGTTTGCTCCTGTAAAATCTCTTTCTAAGGCCCAAGTATTATAATTTAATCTATGACTGGGAATTTTCTCTGACTGCTTTGTTTCTGCTGAAGTTATCAGAGATATCTAGCTCCTCTTTACCTCAACTGGCTTTCAGAAACTGACCTTTCCCACTCAGTTCTTCTCAACATCATCACCCTTTAATCTGCTCTAACATAGAAAACACAGTCTTTAAAATGTAGGTCTTGGGGTACCTGGGTGGCTCAGTTGGTTAAGCATCTGCCTTCAGCTCAGGTCATGATCCCAGGGTCCTGAGTTCGAGCCCCACATTGGGCTCCCTGCTCAGTGGGGAGCCTGCATCTCCCTCTCTCCCTGTCCCTCTCCCCACTTGTTTGCTCTCTCTCAAATAAATAAATAAATAAAATCTTTTAAAAAATAAAATAAAATGTAGGTCTTAGTTTCTTCTCACACTAATGAATTGATCAGATTTGCTATTTATATAGAAATTGATATTAATTTCTGATCCTGTTTTATAAATTAATTATCAAAGGTAAATAAGATGCTGGAAAGAGTTAAACAGTTCTTATGCTATTTACATATTAAATATGTAACACATATGAATTACATATTATTCACATATTTACAAATTTAAGGACTTTGGCATAAACTCATTTAGTGTTTATCATTTCACAGATATATCCTAACTCAGGCATCAACCATACTGTTAGTTACCCTGGCACAGCCATTTTAGAAAACTATAAATACTATCTAAGAATATCTAAAAATAATGACAAGAACTCGTATAATAATTATAACTATAAACCAAGTATCTTTAATTTCTCCAATTCTGAAGATCAGACACAAGTAGTACCTACACAACTTATGAAGAATGCAGAAAATAGGCAGAAACTAGGGAAGAAATATGTGGGTTTCTTAGAGGCAATGGTATAAGCCGAAATGTACATGAAGAATTTAAAATATCATCATTGGGCACCTGGGTGGCTCAGTTGGTTAAGCGACTGCCTTTGGCTCAGGTCATGATCCTGGAGTCCCGGGATCGGGTCCCACATCGGGCTCCCTGCTCAGCGGAGAGTCTGCTTCTTCCTCTGACCTTCCCCCCCTCATACTCTCTCGCTCTCTCATTCTATCAAATAAATAAATAAAAATCTTTAAAATAAATAAATAAAATGAAATATCATCATTAATCTTTATAAGACTTATATGATATAAATAGTATCAGTACGTTATAGATAACGAAAATTAAGCTTAGTGGGGTAAGTGACTTGCCCAATGTCACATAACTAGTAAGTGGCTAGGGCGCCTGGGTGGCTCAGTTGGTTAAGCGACTGCCTTCGGCTCAGGTCATGATCCTGGAGTCCCGGGATCGAGTCCCACATCGGGCTCCCTGCTCAGCAGGGAGTCTGCTTCTCCCTCTGACCCTACCCCCTCTCGTGCTCTCTATCTCTCATTCTCTCTCTCTCAAATAAATAAATAAAATCTTTAAAAAAAAAAAAAAACTAGTAAGTGGCTAGGTTGAATTGTGTAGTAATGGCCCCCAGAAAAAGTACATTTCCTTATATTGGGGATTCCAAATTTATCCATTTTTTCTTTTGTTGCTTGTGTCCGTGTGTGTGTGTGTGTGTGTGTGTGTGTGTGTGTGTGTGTGTGTGTGTGTGTTTTCCGCGTGGGGCCTGAACTCACCACCCTGAGACTAAGACCTGAGCTGAGACCAAGGGTTGGATGCTTAGCCAACTGAGTCACCCAGGTGCCCCATGTTGCTTGTGTTTTTGATGTCATATCTAAGAAACCATTGCCTAATCCAAGGATACAAAGATTTACACCACTTTTTCCTTCCAAGAGTTTTATAGTTTTAGCACTTACTTTTAGGTCGTTTTCCATTTTGAGTTAATTTTTATAGATCTTGTGAATTCAGGTCCAATTTCATTCCTATGCATGTGGATATCCTGTATCAGTTACCTTTTGCTCTATAACAAACCAAAACTTGGTGACTTAAAACAATAAGCATTTATTGTTTGTCACAATTCTGCAGATCCGCTGAGCAGTTCTGATCTAAGCCAGCTCACCTGATCTCTGCAATCAGCTAGAGGCTCTGTTAAAAATGAAAATGGATTGTCTACAATGGCCTCATTCACATTTCTGGCAGGTGTCAGGCTAGTTCATGTAGTGGGCCTCAGCTAGGATGGCTCATCTCTCTAACACACTTCTTTACGTGGTGTCTCACCTTCCAAAACACTAGCCTATTTCTCCACGTGGTACACTCAGGGTTCCAAAGAGCAACAAGAGAGGACAAGCCCCATTGGGCAAGCACTTTTCAAACCTCTGCTTATGTCCTGTTTGCTAGTGTCCCATTGGACAATGCAAGTCACACACTCAAGCCTCAGAGCCAGTGTGTACTTGCACACTTCTGCTATGATGCTGGGCGTCACGCACTCATACCCAAAATTCTGGTGTTGCTGGTGCTTCTCTGCACAACTACCATTGTTATTCTTTAGCATCAGATGCAAAATAATGTTTTGGAGTGCAATTCCTCATATTAGTACCACTTGCTAATGTCTTGTTCTCAGATATATCTCTCTAGCACCTACTAGTGGCTGGAACAGGATAGGCACTAAATGAGTATCTGTTGAGGGAATGAAATTACGGAAAAATTGGAGGAGCAAAATTCGGGTCTAGTTTCCATATATTAAAGAGTGACATAATTTAAGCCTATGCCATATATTTACACCCAAATGTACATTGTTCCTATTTACTTCATGAGCTAAAGATGAAAAAAATGCTGGATAATCCAATCTATCCTATGTATTTGCATATCCTTACCTTTTACATTGGTAATATTTTCTCCAGTTTTATTGTAATTACCTTTAGTGATAAGATTAAGTAGGTCACGTGAAGTGATGAGCACTGGGTGTTATATGCAACTGATAAATTATTGACCGCTACATCTGAAACTAATGATATACTCTATGTTGGCTAATTGAATTTAAAAAAAATTTTTTTTTAATTTTAATCATTTACCTCGTGGCTGCATTCTACCATTTAAGAGAATCTGATTTAAGAAACAAGTTCCCCAAACCATACAGTGAGGCTTCTCTTCTCTGTTACAGTTACTTCAAAGGTTCATCTAACACTCTGGTGGCATTAAGCATCAATGTAAGGAAGGGAAATGTTAAGATCCTCATGTTTCAGATTTTTTTAAATGTTCATCCTGGCTGGTAGAATTAAAGAATTATAAAATTTGAAAGCACTTAAGACATCTGGTGCATTTGTCTGATTTTACCTAGTACTCTCTTCTACCCAAGCCAAAATGGTATGAGCTCAAGAAAAAAATGTGGGCCGTGACCCCACATAGATGATTGCCTCCTTATCCCTGTTACTTTGAGACTTGACAAACCTTGGATAGTCCAGCACACATTAAGGGTGTACTGAGAATCAGCTTCAGTATAGAACAATGGCACACTCCTATAAATAAAAGAAAATACTTCTGGAGGGGCAAACTTCCCAGAATGCCACAGCTATCAATAATAAGGTAGCTCTGCTGAACATCTTCTAAGATAAAGGCAAGTAGTCCAAATCTTAGGTGAAGTCTTTGAGTGTGATAACTGATAATTATAGCCCATCACCATTTTTTTTGTAGCACTGCACAGAGTTCAAAGCATTTTCATGTGCATCATCCCAAACTCAGTTTACAATAGCCACCAAATATGAAATTGGTTTCTGTAGACTTTCTCTTCATATGATATAACCTTTTCTCTAGACGTTCTTCATAGACAATTCAGTCTTTGTCACCCAAGAGATAGCTGGGTATCAAGGTTTTTCAACAATATTTGGTATAATGCTTTCAGAATCTTCTGAAAGTAAATGCCTCACGCTATTCATCATTTCACAGCTATCTCAGATCCATCCTGACACATAACCTAGAAAGACATTCTGTTATACTTTTCAGAATTATTGTCGTTCAATATCTTACTTGCATCACCACCACCTGTGCCTTGCCCACATCAACAGCACCTATAGATCAAAAATTTTAATGATAAAGAAATTCCTTCTAAGGTTCTGTTCTACAGGTTCAAAAGAATGTTTCTTATATCTGTAAAGAACTTTACAACTTAAAAGTGGTTTCATATATAGTACGTCATTGGGCATATCCGCTTTGAGAGACACAAAATTGTAAATATATTGTGAACCACATCACTTTCCTAACACTCTCAGTGTGTCCCAACACAGCTTCCTAAAGTTGTTGATGATCTCATTTATATTATTTAAGTTACCTTATGTAAGGTACTACACCATGTTGTTAAGAAGATGATTTGATTTTTTGTAAGTATATGATTGTTCTGTTACAAAAATGCGGGAGTCCAAATAGCTACTTGCAATACACTTGTAATTTTTAAAGTGTGGATCCTGGAACAGCTATATCAGAAACTTAGGAATAAAAAAAATTTTAATGTGTAACAAATACCTATGTCAGTGGTTACAGATGCAGATCTTGCAGACTCTAAAATCCAATAAATCAGAATCTCTAGAAATGAGGTCATGGAATCTGAACTTTTAGCCACCTGAAGGGTTGCTCTACACCCCCAAAGTCTGAGAACTATTGCCTAACAATGAGCTTGCTTTTCTTAGGATTCCCACTGCAACTTAGAAGAAAGTTCTGTGCCTTTAGAAGCTGCAAGAACTCTTTAAGGCAATTAGCATACCATTTAGCAAGTAATTCAAATTTAAGAAAAAAGAACAATGGGATTTAAATTATCATCAAAACATACTTCTGTGCAGTGCCCTGTACTTGGTGCTCTCAAAACTGTAGAAATTGATACAATTTCATAATATTCAATCTGTAATGATGAGCTCTGTCAATCTTAAAAAAGATAAATATAGAGTTTAATTAGAAAATAGATGTCTCTCTGAATGTGAGGTGAAAGTTGGATAAAATGCTCTTCTGTCTGCTTCATAAGGTACTATTCAGGATATGTCATTGTTATAATTTGAAAAGTATTATTCAGAAAGAAGACAGATTTCAGTTCAGTAGCTTTGACTGTAAGGAGTCCAAGAAATAAAAGCCAAGTGGTTGAAAGCTAAGACACGTAGGACTGAATTTAAAAATTATCACCTATCTTTAAAGTTCGCTAAAGAATTATAGCCAAATCCCAACTTGCCTCTCAACAAAATGATAGGCCAGGGGTTCTTTACAATATAAGATACTGCTCTTGATGTAAACTTAAGTGAGGAAGCTTCTTATTCCATGATGCTTGGCTTGTGTCGCTTCTCTATGAATTATGTTCTGATATTTTTAGATTACTGAGAATGTCAAAATAATATTGAGTTAGATATATTGTCTTCATGTCTTTCGTCAATTTAAAACAGCTCATTCTGTAAGATGGCAATCAGCTGACATCAATCTGACTGTGAAAGGGAAGAATTTTATCCCAGGGAGTTCCAGGAAGAGTACTGCAAAAATTACTTGTAAATCAGCATGCAAGTTTAGCTCAGACCCTGTCAGCTAGAGGCAGTAAGGAGCAGATATTTGGTCCAAGTCTGGGGAAGACTGGCCAAATAATGGTAGAAATTTAGATTTCTTAATTCACTGTACATAGATAGCAGTTAGTTCTTGCCACAATAACACTTCATGCTAAACATCACCAAACTTCAGTGACTAACAATAGTAAGAGCCTATTACTCACATGTCTAGAGTTACCTACTGACCTTGCCTGAGGATTAGCTGGCTGCTGGTTGGCCTCAGCTGTCCTTAGCTCAAATGACTGGGAAAATCTCAGCTTAGTCTACATGTCTCTCATCATCCAGAAAGTTATTCCAGGCACATTCTTATGGCAATGGCTAAGGTACAAAAGACAGCAAGTGGAAATATGCAAGAGCTCTGAGGGCCTAAGCTCAAGGCTGGTACGCAGTCACTTCTGCCATATACTATGGGCTGGAGCAAGTCATAAAATCTTTCCCCAAGAGATGGGAAAATAGACTAAGCATCTTTAGCAAGAGGAATTGCAAAGTCTCATGGTAAAGTGCATGAATATAAGGGAAGAAGAAAGAATTGAAATCATTGTAATTTTCCATTGTATACAATATTGAGCTCTTAATCTCTATAAGATACCACGCTATGCAAAGTAGATAATAAGCATAACACAGACATGGAGGGCTTGTTAAACACAAATTGTTAGGCCCCAGCCCCAGAGTTTCTGACTCAGGAAGTCAGAGATTGGAACCTGAGAATATCCATTTCTAGCGAGTACCCAGATGCTGCTGGTCCAGAGGCCATACTTTGAGAGCCACTGTTCTATAAATTTGGAATTAATAGGAATTTATTGGGATACTAAGACAACCAAGGAGTATTCATGTTTATAGGAAAGGCAACTTGAAGTGAAGTAGAATTTGAGTGAGATCATTTCCCAGATATCCAAACAGTTCATTTAGAATAAGCAGATTAATCAGGGGCCATCACCGTGATCTTAACATTATTCTGTTTAACTGCCCAGGTGGCCTAGCAAACAACATGGGGCTGAGAATGAATGACCTATCTAATGTCTGTTGCAAGTCACAGACAAACCTCTACATTGGCAAACAAATTATGATAGCATCATTTTACTGGAAAAATTAAATAAAGTTTTGAGATATCCATCAAACTTTAAGTCAGTCAGTAAAAGCATGCAACTTCTTATTCTAAGATCAAATTAGCCACAGGTTGGGGGACAGAGATCAGCATTTAGAACTGAGGTTCTGTGAGAGCTTTCCCTTTTTAAGCCTTGATTTCTGCTGAGACATGATAATAATAAGTTAAGGGGTTATTTCTGAGGGAGGAGAAATCACAATGAAGCAATGAATAAATGAGACCTTAATTTGGGGGGTAGTAGGAAAATGCTGTTAAACTATTTTCAGGGGGAATCAGTGAACTGCAACCCACAAAGATAATGTGATAAAATGTGAAGTATTGAATATTGAGACCTATGTGAGACTCAGCTTAGCCTGACACTCAGTTAAGTACTGAGCAGAAAGAAAGAGCTCATAAGCTATTATTAGGCAAATGAAAAGCAGATTACATAAAAAAACAGAATGCTACCTCTACAAGTGTTCAGGCAAATATCAAAAGTGAATCAGTATTTCCAGATCCCTATCTTTGAATGCATCTTTAACCTAGTCCTAAATGCAACAAAAAAGTAAGAAGGTTCAAAGAACATATGAACTCATTCAGTATCAACCTTATTAATGTCTCTAAATGTTCATTTCAAAATTGAAATTCACACAAGAGAGAAGGAACCAGAAGAAAGGGAGGCATGTTTTCAAAGTTTTAAACTTTTTTTTCCTGATGCCTAGTCCTATGTTTAATTTTAAATGGAAAAAAAAGTTTACATAACTGCACTAAAGGGCAAAATGATATTTCTGGAATAAATATAAAACTACTATGCTAATACAGATTTGGGGGAGCATTCTGCAAATTGACTTAAAGTGTATTATGAGAGCATGAATTTAATAATACGATATCATCAAGTAGCATTTATTCATCATAAATATCCATTTACATACTTCAGCTCAAATATGAACTAAAGTCATAGAAGACAATGATTTTGCCACTGAGAGAAGATGTCTCTCTCTTTATCAACATTAGTTTCCTAGACCACACAAACACATTGAGAATTGAATTCCAATTTGACTGAAGTGTTAAGGATAATTTCACACTGAGGTTATTTTTACCTTTCTATTTGAGTGGTTTCCCTATGAAGTTCCCCACCTCCACCTCCATCCACTGCCACAGTAAAACTGTTCTACAAAACCCATAAGAATTCATAGATTATTTTCTTTATAGTGGTTATCACACAATCATAGTTCCTCGTTTGTTTTTTCATGTTAACCAAAAAGAAAAGCTACATGAGAGCATCTCTAAAGATAGCAAGTATTTTTTTTAGTTATCTGTGAAAACTTGCTTTAAATGTAAGTGGAGGGAAATCATTGGAAGTTAGGGAAAGAAAATGTGTAGAGAAAAAGGCCTATCAATTGAAAAATACATATATATTAGTACATATATGATATATATGAGTATGTCCTTCTCTATCAGAATAGGAAGATGAATTCAATCAGGTCTAAGGATGGGGTTGGGTGGAGGCAGAAATGCAAATAAAGGAAAAGGAAATAAAGTGTGGACAATTTTCTTAAATATCTTTCCTCAGTGACTGGGCAATATGTGTCTTCAGATAAACACAGCACCATGTTCAAAAGACAAAGATAATGTTGCCAGTCATTAGACTTTTCATAAAAGCTACTTTTCTAAGTTCTTTTGACCTCAGCAAGGAGAATTTTAGGAAGTGATGGGATTAAGCTCTAGGGTTAAGTAGCTGATGTCTCGATAACTTAGAATTTAATTCAAATAGAAAGCAGAGCCCTCGGGTGGATGAAAAATTTATCAAACTGGTTCCATTAAAAAAAAAAAAAGACTTACAATCATATAACAAAATGCACTTGTGCTTCCAAAGAAGATAAATTACCTATTTGTAGCATATGAATTCCAGAGTGCAGTGCTTTGATTTAATGCATCCAGCACACCAGTGGGCCAAATTTTACCAAAATCCAACAAATTTAAGTTAAGTGAGAAGAATAATGTTTCTCCTGAGTATTCATTCCAGAATCTATTTAAATCTATCCCAAAATGTGCCATACTTCTCCAGGTGGATTGATTACAATCTATAAGAAACAAGCCAACCCCAATTTCTCCCCTAGATATTTCATTGTACTGCAGTTATACTATCATTGAAAACATCTGGGACTCTATTCCCAGGCTCATTAATGGTACACCACAGTCTTTAGCATTGTAAAATCCGTCTTGTGGCCACTTAGATGAGGCTAGACCCTCTTGAGCCCACCATGGATTCAAGTGTGTTCTCTGAGTGGTCCCAGGCTGAAACGGCCTCTGATATCAACATCTCCATGATGTCAGAGGCCATTTCAGCAGAAGACCACTTGAAGAACACTTTTTCATCTGAAATTAATTCCAGGTGCAACTTTTGTTTCCCATTACTTTTTATGTAGCAAAAAAAGTAAAACAGTCCATTTTTCAGGGAATGCTTTGAAGCTCATAAACAGGGCAGATCAATTAAATTTCTAAATAAACATAATTAGAGTGACTGACAACAGCTTTTCCTCAATAATAATAACAGAGAAGGTTTATTGAGAGTTTACTATGCCACAGACACTCTGGTAAGACTTTACTGGCATATTTCATTTAATCTTCACAAATATTCCACAACCCAGGTTCTGTTATTATCTCCATTTCACAGAAGTCAGTGAGAATTAGAGAAATTAAGTAAATTTCCTAGAGTCATTCCTAGTAAGTAGTTGAACCCAAAAACCTGGGTGATTTTTCTTTTCAAAAGTGTCTTGTTTTCCTTAAAGCTGTCAATGAAAGAGCTAGTGAGACAGGATGTAAAAGGAGAGAGGGAGAGAGAGAAAAAAACTGGATTTGGCTAGAGGTTGAGTCACTTTGCCCCGTTCCTTCTCTCAGACAATACTTGAGGAGAATCCTGATGCCAGATAGTGAAAGCAAAAAGATTTCAAGAGCAAGAATCTTTTGTTGGTCACTGATTTGCCCCTCAAAGCTCAGCTTCTCTGGTAACAGTTAGTGTACAGAAAAAAAAGGAAGTATTTTAGAACTCTAGAGATCTTCCTCTTTAACATTCTACTGTATGCAGGGAGAAAACTGGTTCAAATAGATAATCCAAGTGTATTCCAAGAATGGTATGTTTATCAAATATTTAGATATTCTTCTCTATATACAGCATATGTATTATGTAATGGACACTCATTTTGCATTACCAAGGAATTTTATTATAACTAAACTGAAATAACATATATAGTATTTTTCTCTCTTGAATTTAGCTCCAAATTACTAGCACTGGATTTATTTGCACCTGATAGGAATGAATTTGACCAAAGGAACCATTTTGAACAACACTGGTAGGGGGAAAATGTCATGCTGTTCAATTTCTGAAATACCTTCTTTTTTCCAAAAACTTTGTGGTTAGCTTAATGCTTTTCATTAGAAACATTAAACTTTCTAATGCCTCAGGGAACTTTAAAATGCCAAAGCATCCCTACAAACAATCCATATAGCATATGCAATTGGATTGGCTCACATAAAATATTTTACCTCTTTAGTGAGTATGGAGACAAAAAGGCACTCATAATCCTCTCTTGTATAAGTACTTTTACAAGTAAAATCTCCTTACAAAGAACATTCCACTGCTCCCCAGAACTTAAGTTGAGTAATTTGCCCCACTGTAGTAAAACAAGGTCTTTGAAATACTATACTTTTTTTTTTAGAAAGGCAGGGGGAGGGGCACAGGGGAGGGAGAGAGAGAATCCTAAGCAGGTTCCACACCCAGCATGGAGCCCGACATGGGGCTCAATCTCACAACCCTGAGATTATGACCTGAGCCAAAATCAAGAGTCAGATGCTTAACGGACTGAGCCACCCAGGTGCCCCAGGAATACTATATCCTTAATGGTAACTTTTTTTTGTTTTGCATATTCTGAATGCTTCCAAGATGTAGAAATCTTACATTTTCTCTCTTAATGTGTGCCAACACTAACAGATCCAACCTTTGGGTTTCATTGCAATATTTTAAATGTGACTGATTAAAATGATTTATACTGTTATCCATAAAGGAGGGGAAAACACTGCCTCATAGAGTACTAATCTAGAATTCTACTGCTCCCACTTTTAGTCCCAACTCCAGCACTGTGTATACTTGTTTCCACTGTATCACTTGTCTATGACCTCAGTTTTACCTCATCTATAAAACGAAGCAATTAGAGCTCCTCTGTCTTAAAGAGTTATTGTGAGGGGCACCTGGGTGGCTCAGTTGTTAAGCATCTGCCTTCGGCTCGGGTCGTGATCCCTGGGTCCTGGGATCGAGCCCCACATCGGGCTCCCTGCTCTGCGGGAAGCCTGCTTCTCCCTCTCCCACTCCTCCTGCTTGTGTTCCCTCTCTTGCTGTCTCTCTCTCTGTCAAATAAATAAAATCTTTAAAAAAAAAGAGTTATTGTGAGAATGACAAAGCAATGTATCAATGAAAGGAAGTGTTCATATCATAATTTCATCTTACTCAGTTCCCCTTTCTCTCTCCAGTCATCCAGCCAGCCCACCATCCCCACCCCATACCCTCACACTGTATGTTTTCCTCTATTGGCTTCAGTCTTGTCCTTTCTCTTTTTACTTTCCCACCTCTTCATTATTTTTCCATTCTTCCTCAGATTGATTTTCTTTCTTCTTTGGCCCCCTTGGGGGTTATCAGAGCAAACCACCATACAGGTCTCTGTGATCAGTTAGGTCTTCCTGAAAATCACATGCTATCAATATTCACTTGCATTATGCCACTCGCTTCCCACACTTCACCTACAGAATTGATTTGATTGAACATTTAAGAATTATGAGTTTATTAGGTAGTTTTTAAAAAAAGGAATTCAACTGAACCTAGAATTGTGCCTATGGCACAATATAATGCTTATGTCAGTTTTTTAAAAAGTATTCTCTACAGGGGCACCTGGGTGGCTTATTCAGTTAAGCCTCAGACTGTTGGTTTCAGCTCAGGTCATGATCTCAAGGGTCATGAGATCGAGCCCTGTGTCAGGCTCGCTGCTCAGTGGGGAATCTGCTTGAGATTCTCTCCCTCTGCCCCTCCCCCACACATGAGCATGTGCTCTCGCTCTCTCTCGAATAAATAAATAAATAATAAAAAGTCCTCTCTGGTGATTATTAGGAATGTAGTGTAACATTAAGTGAAGAAAACAATCAAAACTAAAAGACAACTGATGGAATGGGAGAAGATATTTGCAAATGACATATCAGATAAAGGGCTAGTATCCAAAATCTATAAAGAACTTACCAAACTCAACACCCAAAAAACAAGTAATCCAGTTAAGAAATGGGCAGAAGACACAAACAGACACTTCTCCAGAGAAGACATACAAATGGCTATAGACACATGAAAAGATGCTCAACATCACTCATCATCAGGAAAATACAAATCAAACCCACAATGAGATACCTATCATCTCACAGACGTCTGAATAGCTAAAATTAACAATTCAGGAAACATCAGATGTTGGCAAGGACGTGGAGAAAGGGGAACTCTTTTGCATTGTTGGTGGGAATGCAAACTGGTGCAGTCACTGGAAAACAGTATGGAGGTTTCTCAAAAAGTTAAATATACAACTACCCTAGGACCCAGCAATTGCACTACTGCAATTGGATACAAAAGGATCTTTTTTTTTTTTAAAGGTTTTATTTATTTATCTGACAGAGACACAGCGAGAGAGGGAACACAAGCAGGGGGAGTGGGAGAGGGAGAAGCAGGCTTCCTGCCGAGCAGGGAGCCTGATGCGGGGCTCGATCCCAGGACCCCGGGACCATGACCCGAGCCGAAGGCAGACGCCCAACGACTGAGCCACCCAGGCGCCCCTGGATACAAAAGGATCTTAATTGCAAAGGATACAAAAGTGCTGATTCAAAGGGGCACATGTACCACAATATTTATAGCAGCACTGTCCACAATAGCCAAACTATGGAAAGAGCCCAAATGCCCATTGACTGATGAATGGATAAAGAAGATGTGATATATATATACAACAGAATATTATTCAGCCATCAGAAAGAATGAAATCTTGCCATTTAGCAATGCGGATGGAGCTAGAGTATATATGCTAAGCGAAATAAGTCAGAGAAAGACAAATATCATATGATTTCACTCATATGTGGAATTTAAGAAACAAAACAGATGAACCTAGGGGAAAAGGAAAAATAAAATAAGACAGAAACAGAGACGGAGGCAAACTAAAAGAGACTCTTAACTAAAGAGAACAAGCTGAGGGTTTCTGGAGGGGAGGTGGGTGGGGGGATGGGCTAAATGGGTGATGGGCATTAAGGAGGGCACCTGTTGGGACGAGCCCTGGGTGTTATATGTAAGTGATGAATTACTAAATTCTACACCTGAAACCAATACTACACTCTTTGTTGTTAACTAACTTGAATTAAAATTTTTTTTTAAAAAGTCTTTATTTTATTATATGGATTAGTAGTATATTTTAAGTTTTTTAACATTTCTTTTTTAAATTAAATCTCCAGTGTGTGCAAAGCTAAAGAAAGACTTTATGGATTATTTAAGTTGTGCACAATTTAACAGCCTATTTCAATGAGTACGTGGGCTAAAACATGGGGTTGCAGAGTGTGGAATGTTTTGTGCTCTACTAATAGAATTCATGAAAAAGAGAAGGAAATTTTTTTTGCTGCTACCAATTCTCTCATATATGGAAACTTTATATATTTTAATTGAACACATTGGTATGTCTTCTATATCTCTATGAAAATATTTATATTATGAAAGTTTTATCATATTTCTAATTTCAAATATTGAACCATCCTGTACAAATTCCCTGGGGGAAAAAAAGCAATTTATCAAGAAAATGTATAAGGCAATTGGAGATTATGTTTTACCAGCAAACTCTTCGTAAGAAACTAGTCAGGGCCAAATTTTGTGACTTGGAACAGTTAAAAATCATCTAAGTACAAAAGAATGTACAAATTCTAAGATGTATTTATTTTTTAAAAAGTGAGGTACAGTGCCTCTAGTGAGTTATAAACAAACAGCAAAGAAGAGTCAGTAAGTTAAAAATGGCTGTCTGTAATAATCCTTTCCTTGTGCCTGAAACAGTTCTATATATTTCAAATATAACCAAAAATTGGAGGTAAGCATGATTATATACATTATACATTATATTATATTTGAGGAAACCTAGGATTTGCAGGCATGAGTACCATGCTAAGGGTTACTCAGGGTGGCTCTGGTTGTTGCAAAGGCATCTACAATATTCCAAAGCCTGTCCCGTACAAATACACTCTTGTTTTCGTTTGTTATAGAGCTTCACCACTCTCCTGGTCATTTCAGGAAAGCACAGTCCTGTTTCCCTCAGCACCTCCCAGTAGAGACGGGAGAAGGGCTCCTCTGAAAGTTCTAGGCCCCCTGCTAAAACGTTCCTGGACGTTTAATTGTTCCTGGATCATTAACAGGGAGGATGGCCTCCTGCAACTGATCAAATGCTGACTCGCTGCTCTTGGTGTGTGATCGTGAGGAGGGGAACTAGAACTCAATAGGCAGTCTGCAAATGCGAGCTGCGTCTCCTTCTATGTGCCCCACTAATCTTCCCCTCAACACATGTATAACCTCACTCTAACCCTCCTGCCACTGGATCCCAGTCTCCTTTCTGAGGATGAAGTAGCCTAGCTCTTCATCTTTGCTCTCATCAATGACACTGAAATAAATTTAAATCCTTATTTTATTTTGGCCCTTCACTTTTGTTATCTGGTGCCAAGCTTCTGGATGTAAAACAAAGCAAAACAAAACAACAAAACTTCTTTTTTCTCTCTCAAAAAACTAAAGTCTTGAAAATCAAGAGCCTGTACCTTTAAAACCCCACAGATGTTAAAGAGAATTGATTCTTTTGTGGTTTCTGAACTCTTCTGTGCCCTACCTTCCCTGGGGCAAATAATTAAATGCCTTACTAAACTCAGTGGACTCAATGGGATCAAAAGAATGTGGGAGAGTTAGGGGAAGGATAGAGAAGAATATTAATATTGGTTAATGTCATCCAAATGTCATTCCACCCACAAGAGTATCTATTCAAATGGCCCTCTGGGCTGACCTGAATTAGTGATGAAGACTTGACTCAGTAATAGCCACCTATAAATTTACCAAGAGCCAAGGGTTACAAGGTACAAAGGCTCCACCTAATATTAGTCCTCACTGTACCTGGTGAATATTGGAGCTCATCAAAAGTATCACTCCAAAATGTAACCAGTTGATTGACAGTAACAAGAAAACAACAGCTAAATCACAAAAGTGTCAGAGAACTAGAGAAGGGAAAATGACATCACTTACTAGCGATTTGTCTTATCCAGAATTATCTTCCAATTACTTACCAGTGCTTCTAAGCAGATGTTGTCACTACTTCACCATTTCTCCTCCCAGAATTTTTATAATAAAATTCCAATAACAACTTACCTGAGTGAACCTCTGCATCTTAGAACATGAAAGAGCTTAAATAAGTCAGGCTGACTGTAAATCCATTATTCAAACACAATACTTCATTGAAGCTTATGTTTACATCCCATGTGACCTACCTATGATAGAATGTTAACAGGGGCTCACAATTTGTTCATGTTTCCCTGTATCCACAACTTCAAATAGCATAATACCCCTTTTAAAAAGTTCAAAAATTATCAAAACTAAATAATACATACTTAAACTCTTATGTTTGAAGAGTGTGATAAATACCAAATTCAGGATAGTGGATATCTGAAGGGAGAGGGGAATGGTGGAAGCAGGGGAATGCAACAGAGAAGGAGCTTATGAATAGTAAGCTAATTTTACAGATGTCTTCTGGGGTTGGGTAGTGGGTTCTTGGGTGTTCATTATGTAATAAACAAATAAAAATGAAGGCCAAACATGAACAAGTGATGATAATGCATCATCAACCAATAATTATGTTTGGTCAATTCTGTTCAACTGAGGCTCCACAAAATTAACAAATAAATGGATGGCAAAGTTGCATAAATAAATGCAAACAAAAAAAGGAATCAGGATACTAGTCTTAATGTATCAGTTTAAGTGGAATTCAGGTCATAAGTTTTGAAGGAGACAAAGAAAGGCATTTTATAGTTTTAAATGGTAAAATTCATAACGAAGGTATAATCCTTTTGAATATCTATACATGAGATAACATAGCAAAAACATTCATAAAGCAAATACTATAAATCATAAAAGAAAGATGAGAGAATAACGCTGGAGGTGGGAGATATTGATTCATCTCTCCTGGGCCACAACAGATCAAGAAGACCAAAAAAATCTCTAAGGAAATAGCGTATCAAAATAGAATATTTAATGAAATATATAAAGTAAACCAAATATTATAGTGCTAAAGAAGAGAATACAAGTTCTTGGATCACTACATGAAAAACTAATGATGTATTGTATGGTGACTAACATAAGAAAATTAAATTAAATTTTTAAAAAATAACAAAAATAACAAAAATATAAAAATATAAATAAACCAGAAAAAAATTTAAAAATAAATACCCATTCTGAAAAATCTTAAAATATTTTTTAAAAACCAATAATATGTTAGTCACAAAGAAATCTCAACAAGCTACAAAATGCAGAAATAGGACAAGTGATATACTGTTCTCTGATGAGAATACATCTAGACCTCAAAACTAAGACCAAGAAAGAAAAGGTCCTTATCTACTAAAACTTTTCTAAATGTATTCATATACCAGTCAAGTCAAAGAAGGAATACTAACCAAAATTGCAGAATATCTAGAAATAGTCATTAAAATTATATATTGTAACAAGACTTAATGGGATGGAAGTGGAAAGAATACAAATAAATAATTTAAATGTTTGATTTATTTTGCTTAAAACGTGAGAAAGGAATCACAACAAATAAAACAAGGAAAAGATAAGGATAAGAGCAGATGTCAATGGCATTATTAATTCAAAACTCTCTCTTTATTTAGAATGACAGAGATAAACTCTGAATTAACCAAATCAAGAAAAGTGGGGAAAGCACAAATAATATATGCAATAAGCAAGGAAATTAAAAGAATCATAAGAGGGCTATTTGTTGAACTATGCATAAACAAATTCAAAATTTGGAATGAAATAGATAATTTCTAGGAAATGCAATTTACCAAACTAACCTAAAAGAGAGCATGCATATAAAATGCTGGATTTCCACAGAGAAATTAGGGTAAATTTTATCCAATGGCCCTTTCATAAAGCGCTACTGAAGATACTTCCACAGGGTCAAAACACCTTCAGTCCAGGTTCTCCAAGAAGCAGATGTGCAGACAAAATTTGAAGTGTATAGGATCTACTGGAGAACTACCCATGAGAGATACAGTGTGATGGAGCGAGAGAAGACAGGGGAAGGCTTCAGACCTCAATGCAGATAGGACCCCTCTGATAATGGAAAGAGGAGGAACAAGAATTGACTAGCAACTGGAGGGCAGTTCTGAGTCTCTTGGTCAGGTCCATGGGAAATCAAGCATATGTTGCTTTTATAAAGAGTCATACATCTGTCAGAAATGGCCAATTGCTAGCATACCTGTCCACCTGCTCAGAAACATTTTTCCAGAAATTACCTTCCATCTAGTCTATATCATCACTTTTCCTGTCTCTACTAGATCATTCTGATCAGCATACAAACATGCTGTATTATCTCTCATCTAATAAAAATGTATCCTGATCCCCTCTCCCAGAACAGCCACTACCTCATTTCTGTACTGTCTCTGGCACCAAAACTTCTCCAGAAAAGTTGCCTATTGGGGCGCCTGTGTGGCTCAGTCATCAAGCATCTGCCTTCGGCTCAGGTCGTGATCCCGGGGTCCTGGGATCGAGCCCCGCATCGGGCTCGCTGCTCGGCAGGAAGCCTGCTTCTCCCTCTCCCACTCCCTCTGCTTGTGTTCCCTCTCTCGCCGCTATCTCTCTCACTGTGAAAGAAAAAGAAAGAAAGAAAGAAAGAAAGAAAGAAAGAAAGAAAGAAAGAAAGAAAGAAAGAAAGAAAGAAAGAAAGAAAGAAAGAAAGAAAGAAGAAAGAAAGAGAAAGAAAGAAAGAAAGAAAGAAAGAAAGAAAGAAAGAAAGAAAGAAAGAAAGAAAGAAAGAAAGAAAGAAAGAAAAGAAAGAAAGAAAGAAGAAAGAAAGAAAAAAGAAAGAAAGAAAGAAAGAAAAAAAGAAAGAAAGAAAGAAAGAAAGAAGAAAGAAAGAAGAAAGAAGAAAGAAAGAAAAGAAAGAAAAAAGAAGAAAGAAAGAAAGAAGTCTTTTTTAAAAAAGTTGCCTATGCTTATTGTACTTGTCTCTCCTCCAATTTTCTCTTCTTGATTCAATATTGCTTGTAAATTTAGATGGTTCCTAAGTCAAAATTATAAAATGTTGCACATTCAGAGAGAGCCGGTTTTTATTTATCTCCTCAACGGTTTTATCTTTTCCCCTTTGATAGTCATTTTAATTGTTAAACAACATTTTATGTTTGAATATATAAGTAAATACAAAATATTCATATTTCATTCAATGTCTTATAAAATGGTGGCATAGTGAACATTCTCTTCTGACCCTTCCTTCCTCTTTTTGTCTTCATGCAACAAGTCTTATGAATCATTCCATAGCAATGTCTAGCAACCATATTGTTCATCTCCCTTTCACTCCATCTCTCCAACTTGCTACAGAGCACGCTGTTGTACAGATATTCCATGTTTATTCAAACAGCACATATTTGATGGGCTTTTGAGTGATTTGGGTCTTTTTCTCTTACAAAAAATGCTATGACAAATGCCCTTGTGCCAGGATGACCAATCCTCCCGGTTTGCCTACAACTGATGAGTTTCCTGAAAAATGTGAGGCCTCCAGTGCTAACCCAGGATACTCCTGAGCATATCAGGACAAGTTGGCCAACCTAGTATATGCTCACATCTTTTCAGAGTGGATTCATAGCTCACGAGTTTTGTTGTTGTTGTTTTTTTTAATCGAAGTACATGGTAAGTCTTCCTATTTGTTCATATACACTTGTTTGTCCTTCAAGTGCACTTTAAGGTTACTTTTTCACATTGCCTCTTCAACATTTTTTATTATGTTTAATTCTAGGTCATTTTTCTTTTTTTTGACACTATTGTAGATGAGATCTTTCTACCATTACAATTTTTAATTGATTTTTGTCTTCATGCATTCTATAAAAGCCATTGATTTCTATAAATCTAATTTTACTTCCCACCTCCAAGTGTTGATCAAGCTTCCAGGCACCCTTTCCTTGTTTGTTTGTTTTTTTTGTTTTTTTGTTTTTTTTGTTTTTTTGTTTTTTTCAGGCACCCTTTCCTTGTAAGATAACTTTCCCCCAGGGAATCCTTGGAATACCTCACTGGATCCCTTCTCTCCGGCCTTTCCAATTAGCAAAGGGAAAGAGAGAGGTAGGGTTTTGCAAGTGACACATGTACTTCTGCTCAGATTCTATTAGCTGTAATTCAGCTAGTGCCCCTGACTAACTTCAGGGATACTGGGAAATAAAGCCTTCATTTGTGCCTAGGATGGAGAGAACAGTAAGTCTCCTACCTCAACACTCCACTGGAATACAAGTGCCACAAGAACATAGAGTTTTGTATTTTTTGGTTCTTTAAAGAATCTCAAACACCTTGAACAGCACCTTCTATATATTAGGTGCCCAAGAAAGGGCGTGTCGACTAAGTAATGAATAAGTCCCTGACATGAAAATATTTATCTGTCTCAGCCTACTGTGCTAAGCAGTGAGGAAAAACACTAAAGCCATTCAAATTAAATTCAGGATCAAGGCAGAGGTACTCTCATCTTTTTTATTTAACACTCTGTGTGAAATATTCACCAGTGCAATTAAACAAGAAAAAGTAAAATTGACATGAAATTATCACATTTTCAGAAGATACAATATTGTATCTGGAAAGTTCAAGAGAAACCATTTTTTTTAATTTTATTTATTTATTTGAGAGAGAATGAGAGAAACCATTTTAAAACTAGGAAATTATAAGTGGATCCAGTAGGATTGTTTTTGGGAGTGGGGAATAAGAACTTTTAAAATCAAAAGAATATATAGAAAAACCTGAAAACAGAAAAGCAATATGAGAGAACTACCCCTACCAGATATGTACCAAAAAGGCTCCATATTTAAACCATGCAATATTACTACAGGAAAAGAAGGACTGGAATAAGAATACTAGAAATAGACATGATTCATACAGAACTTTAGAGTATAAAGAGTGGCATCATCAACAGATTGTGAAAAAAATAAAACACTCAAAGAACAGTGTTGGGAAAACTGGATAGCAATCTGGGGGAAAAAAAAGAAAGTTGCATCTACAGTTTGTATTTCACATGAGGGTAAATCGCAAACAGATCAAAATTTAAATGGGCAAAATATGACAGCATAAAAATACCAAAAGGAAACATGGGATAGTCCCTCATTGAAGCACTATATATTCAAAGATTTTCTAAGTGTAAGACAATATACAACAATGATGGATACATGTCCCATAAACAAAATAAAAAATTCTGCCTCACAAAAAAAAAAAAATCAATGGATGAATTTAAATGTGCCTTATTTTAAATACAGTCACATTCTGAGGTACCGGGAAATAGGCCTTCAACGTAGGGATTGTGAGGGAACACAATTCAGTCCATAACACAAAGAAAAGGCTAATCTCCCCAATTTATAAAGAGCCCTCCCAGGAATTCACAGAGCATTCTCTTTTCCCACTCCCTTATATGGTCTAGGATAATCATTACCAAATCAATCCCTCAGACCAAATCCACCTGGGGCCTGGTTTTGTAAATAATATTTTATTAGAATACAGCTACATCCACTTGTTTATATATTGTCTAGAGTGGAGTAGTTCAGACAGAGGCCTTATGGCCCATAATGCCTCAAATATTTACTATCCAGCCCTTTACAGAAAATGTTTGCCAACTTGTCGTCTAGGGCACAATAAGAATGGAGGTTAAGGAACGTAGAGGTCACCAGGGGAATGCAAGCTGCAGAGATCAGCCAGGTTGTATTAGGGATAGGGTGAACTTACATCCTACTGCTCCTGATTAAACTCATCTTCCTATTCTGGTAGAGGAGAAGGACATAGTCATATATATCTTATGTATACGAATATATATGTATTTTTCAATTGATAGGCCTTTTTCTCTACACATTTTCTTTCCCTAACTTCCAATGATTTCCCTCCACTTACATTTAAAGCCAGCTTACACCTACTATTTCAGCATCCGTACTAATCACATATAGCCTTCTCCTCTCAAAAGTCACCTGGATTGAACATGATAAGGTCACTGTTTGGGTTGAATTATGACCCCTGAAAAGATACGTTGAAGTCCTAACTCCTGCTACCTGTGAATGTGATCTTAGTTGGAAATAAGGTCTCTGTAAGTGTACACTCAAGTTGAGATGAGGTCATTAGAGACTGCCCTAGTCCAATAGGACTGTGTCCTTATTAAAAAAAAAAAAAAAAAGGAAAATTTGGGCATAGACACATACAGAGAGGACAACACCACGTGAAGGCACAGAGACACACAGACACAGAAGGAAGATGGCCATGTGACAACAGAAACAGAGATTGGAGTGAGACATCTACAAGCTAAGAGGTGCCAAGGATTGCCAGCAAACACCAGAAGCTATTAGAGGCAAGGAAAGATTCTCCCCTACAGGTTTCAGAGAAAGCATAGCCCTGCCAACAGCTTGATTTTGAACATCTAGCCTCCAGAACTGTGAGAGAATAAATTTCTGTTGTTTTAAGCCACCAGTTTGTGGTACTTTGTCACAGCAGTCCCAGGAAATTAATACAGTCATCCCAATTAATGAGGACCTTGAATCTGAAGAAAATAAGTTAACATTCAGGGATCACTATTAGTTAGAATATCCTGGATTAAAATGTGGAGAAGCTAGAGGTGAGGACACCAGTTAAGAGGCTGTAAAAATAGGAGACATCGGAATTAATTGGGGCCTTGTTGCAAAAAGACTCAAGCCCATTTAGTGTTCTTGCTTTTTTTAATTGTTAGGTATTTTGCCAGTGATGAGCAGCCTCTGTACAACACCAGATTTTTTTTAAAATAAATGATTCCACGTTATTCTCTTTTAAGTTCTTATCTCTTATTATCATGTGTATTTTTTTCATGAAGTTTGTATCAACCTATGGATGATGTGTGAAATCTAAAATCTGGTAAAAATGGAAATTTGTGCAAAAGAGTAAGGCTGATGTCCGTTCTTTGACATAAGCTTGCCTCACTTCGAGGTGGTATATTACAATTAAAGTCTCACACCAAATACTGCCAAACATGCAAACAGTAACAAATCAACAGGGCCTGTCCTTAGAGTTTCATGAAGTACTGCCCCTCTGATGAGAAGTCTGCATGAAAGATTCACTTGAAGCCCATGAATTACATTTTAGCGGCCAGGTTCAGCTGACTTTGGGAATGCCACTGCAGAATCTTTGTTAACCGCAGGACACTTGGCTAAACAGAACCTTGGGGAGGGTTTCACCAGCCCATGCTGGGCCAGAGTTAACTGTTCATTTGTTTCTAACCAGTGTCTCTATATTGAAATACCATTCATTTCACCAAGGCAAAATAATTTCCAACAGCTAATATGTAAATTATTCAACTTTCTTGTGTTGCTCTTATGTGAGACAACTGAAGCCAAAGCAGGAGAGTGTACTTTAATTAGACTGGTCCAATGCTAATTAGCCACACCTGAAGTATGAATGCTTAATTAGGGCATTTCAAAGTTAACCAAGAGTATAGGATTAAATATCACTTTCTGTGCCAAGGTATTCAAGAGAAAACTAGAGACTATATGGCAGATCTGAGCTAAGGGTGTAAGAAAGTGGCTTTTTCTACCTGACCTTATTTCTCTGGCAATGGAGCAGAGAAACAGGCTTAAATTGAGATTTGATTGATCTAGGTAAAACTCAAAGCCTCATAGGCTCTGAGGTTTGCTACCAGTATGATAACCATCTGCCTGAATGTGTGTATGAGATCCTACCTGAAAGTCAGGGCTCCGTGTCCTGTGGAGCAGCCTTCCAGTTTCAACACGAGCCTATTGATAACTGTTGGGAGAGGTCATCAAGAGGATGTGTTGGTAGACGGTTGGACCGTGAGCTGGACCTAGGCAGAGGCGCCTCCCTCCCTCCCCTGTCTTCGGAATGTGCTTCCACTGGCCTGCCCCCCCACCTACCCACCAGGGGTGGTCTGCCTCTTTCTCCAGTCTCTTCCTGCCCTCTGTGTGGGGTAGCTGTTTCAGATTACACCCAGGAAGCTCCCATAGTTGTGAACTAACAGTAATGTACAAGCAAGAATCATTTTTGTATATTTTAAAATTATTGTCAGCGATTTCTGCCCTCTGTGTGTGTATATATGCATATAAATATAAAGTCTTCTGTGTTTGCTACAAAAGTTAGAAGTATTTGTGTTGGTATTCTTTGTGATCATATTTATCGAGATAACTATTCTGAACTTTCTTCTGGCTTCTACGACTGAAGATAGGAACCTTTTGAAAATACATAAAAATTCTATTTCATACCAGACATAACTTGAGATGTGATCATTTTATTAATTTATCTCTTCTACTACAGCATGCTGTAAAATTTCCATACTCCATTTAATTTCCAAAGGCATCTGTTCACATGTAAATAACTCCCAGGATACCTAACTTTCTTTGATGATTTACCACAATTTGAAACTGATTATTATACATTCTTAATTGTGAGACTTAGTTACATGAAAAAGATGGTTTGCCTGATTTTAATTCACGATTTGTATCACCTGTAATTCAACACAGAGCAGTGTCCTTTATCATATTTGATAAGACAGAGTGATTATTACTGGCTCTTAGCTTAGTAGACTGAATTTGAGAAACATCTTTAGATTTTGGGTGTTTGGTTTTAATTTGGGGATTTTAGGTAGGACCAAGTTACAGCAAAAATTCTTATGGGAATGATTTTAAGTTCCAGAAGGCAGAATCATATTTCTAAGAGACAGGAAATTATACCTGTAGCATGATGGACTCAGGGGAAGAGGCAGAGATGTTAAAGAGGCAATGGAGTATCATGGGGAAAAAAACCCTAAGAACTCAGAGTGAGAATTAGAAGACTATTGCTGCTATTTATTAACTGTTTAATTTTAGGCAATCCACTTAATTTTGAGACCCAGCCTCCTTTTATTTCAGGGTGGGGTAATCATACCTGGCCACGCTCCCAGGATTGTTGTGAAGTCCAGTGAGATAACATATGTAACATCAGTTCCATTCCCTTTTTACTGTTTCATCCATATTTTGAGCTCAACCTTCAATTCTTGCATTGATTACTCTGTTATTCTCCCTTATCTTGAAGGAAAGAGAAGTAGATTAACATACACTCTCACACACACACACACACACACACACACACACACACACTCAAACAAGGACTGATAATAGATTATGACCATCTTCCCTCAAGTACATTTACACTTTAAAATATTTTGCCTAATGCATCCATTTGACAGACCTGGAGCAGTTCCTGTCTGCTGCTGAGGTTTCCACTAGAGATGCAAGAAAAAAGTGTCCTTGCACTTTCTGTCTCATTGTGGCAGTCAAGATTGAATGGGGGAGTACAGGGAAAAACCAAAAGAATTTACACAAATCAGAAGTAACCTTGTCGACAATGAAATCTTGTTTTACTCCAAAGTATCTAAAATTTGAGTTTATTAGAAGTGTTGCAAAAGGAAAAAAATAAAAAATAAAATAAAAATAAAATAAAATATTTTGCTTAAATTGGGCAAGTCTATAGGGGCAGATTCCTCAAATTCTACCAGAAAGGGAGTTGGGTCTTTGGGGACAAGTGTGTGCCTCAAATCACACCGCCAAAGGAATCATGAACTCAAAAGCATTGTTCTCAGTTCTAGCATAATAGAAACCAGCCATTTTAATTTACAGTTATTTATGTGTTTTTTTTTTTCTTTCAAGATTTTATTTAAATTCAAGTTAGTTAACATATAGTGGAGTATTGGTTTCAGGGGTAGAATTTAGTGGTTCATCACTTGCTTATAACACCCAGTGTTCATCCCAACAAGTGCTCTCCTTAATGCCAATATTTATGTATTTATTTTAAAGCAATACTCAAAAGCCAAGATCTAAGAAAAATTCCATGGATATAGTATTCCAGGTATCGGCTAACTTTTTCTGTTAAGGACCATATAATAAGCACTTCAGGCTTTGTGGGCTATATGATTTCTGTCACAGCTGTGAAACTAAGCATTATAGCTCCAAAGTAGCCATGGACAATATATAAATGAGTGGACAAGGCTGTGTTCCATTAAAAGTTTACTTACAAAAACAGGCTATGAGCCGGAGTTGGCCCACAGGTCATAGTTTTCTGACACCTATAGTATTCCATCCACTCCTATATCCTTCCCTTTTTTCCTTATGACACAAAAAGTAGGTTTCATAGGAGAACTATTGAACACCATAACTTTATCTTTACTTCCCAGTTTGCATTTGGCCCTAAATAGTGTGTAGAATTTTCTTGGCCTTGTGTTCCATGTGCTTGGCCCCAAATGCAAGCATGATGACCACAAGCTGTCCTACAACCAAATAAAATAATGATCAGGGACAAACGTGAACAAATCTTTTCCTCGACTTCTATTAGCAAAAGCTCAGGACCTTCGATGCAAGGGTGGGAAATGCTTGAAAACTCTGCTTGGAAATGTGATAGTTCTCTTCTTTCTCTGGCTAAAATGAAGGTACCTACTAATGTGTGCTTCCTGTACAGATCAGTGCACCAGCACTTACTGAGAACTAACTGCCTGCAGAACTGTATGAGAATGCAAAATTAGAGGCACGTTCCCTCAAGGATCCAACAGCCTACTTGAAGAAGCAGAACACATACAAAGAAGAAAAATACTAAACAACACTTACAAAGCCAAACGTCAGAGAAGTACATCTTTATAAAGCAGAGGCTGACAGCATCAGTGCTTAGAGGCAACTCTATAGAGGAAGGCTCAGAGTTATGTAAGAGATTCTAGAGGAAACAAGGTGGAATGACATTTTCCCCCCTCTCCTAATTCTTCCCAAAACAGAAGAGAAAAATCTTTCAGGAGAAAGGAATGCCCATTTCCTTTGCTAACAGTGCTTACCTTAAGTCCAAAGGTGGTAAGTACCCCGAACTGCTGAAAAAGAGGTGTATTACCAGGATCAATAGTAATGTCTTACTTACAAACAGGCTTATTTTCAAATTTCATATGTAATTCAGTTGGATCAAAAAATTTATTGGCTGGTCAACACACAAAGCCTATTTAATCCCCAAATCCCACACATCCCATATGCTGACACTCAGTGTACATTTCAACATCTACATGAGATTATGAAATTCTACAAATTGTGGTTGGAATATAACTTGCAACTTTTCCTTCACACTATGAGTTTTTTATGTTATATTGAGCTGAATGAATGTAAATACAAAATTTTCATATGTAAACACTGAACAAAAAATATATTGAGGAAGGGGCGCCTGGGTAGTTCAATCGGTTAAGTGTCTGACTCTTGGTTTCACCTCAGGTCATGATCTCAGGTCTGACTCATGGTTTCACCTCAGGTCATGCGGGATTGAGCCCTGCATCGGGCTCCATGCTCAGCTCGGAGTCTGCTTGAGATTCTCTCTCTCTCCCTCTGCCCCTCCCCCCATTCACACTCTTTTCATTCTCTCTCTCAAATAAATAATTTTTAAAAATATAATATATAAAATAAATAAGGTTTTTAAAATATAAAAAATAAAAACTTTAAAATATATATATATCATACATTCTAACATTCTAACTTTGGATATTAAAACTTTATATTCTACTGGCTTTTCTTTTATATTGAAGAATAGCCATTTTCTTAAACTTTTCCCAACTACCAAATTTGACTATGCCATCTGTTTTGCGTTTGTTTGTTTGTTTGTTTGTTTTGCCAGAAACTGGCCTGAATAGAATACAGTTTAATATCCAGAGTATGTAGATGGGTTAAACTCTTGAGAGGCCTTCCCAATCCTTGCAACAAAAGGATAGAAGAGGGATCAAATGAGCTCTTGGGGTTTTGGAATGCTCCCAAAGCTTGATTCTGAAATTGTCCTCTCTCCAACCAGTAATTTATAGCACTTTCTATTCCTGATGTGACTATAAATTTATCAAAACACTGTCTCTAGATTGTTGTGTCTTCCTCCTGTGAAGTTTACACGTAAGATGTGGTAGGAACATCCAAAAGGACTAAGACATGAGACTTTATTGAGTTTACAGGACCAGTTGTCTGAACTATTTTTGTGCCTGCTGAGTAATAAATAGTTGCTTGCAAATGTTTGATGTCTGTTGAATTCATCAATTCATCTTCAAACTTGCTTTTTAACAAAATGTATTGCGGAGAGGTACCTTGGGTGGCTCGGTCGGTTAAGCATCCGCCTTCAGCTCAGGTCATGATCTCAGGGTCCTGGGATCAGGTCCCATGTTGGGCTCCCTGCTCAGCTGGGAGTCTGCTTCTCCCTCTCCCTCCACCCCCCACGCCAGCTCATGCTCCCTCTCTCTCTGATAAATAAATTTTAAAAATCTTTAAAAATATGTATTGTGGTAAAATATACAAAACATAAAACTTAATATTTTTTAAAGATTTTATATATTTGAGACAGTGCAAGAGAGAGAGTGAGAGAGAACATGAGTGGGGGTAGAGGCAGATGGAGAGGGAGAAGCAGGCTCCTGGCTGAGCAGGTAGCCTGATGTGAGGCTCGATCCCAGGACCCTGGGATCATAACCTGAGCCAAAGGCAGACACTTAATTTACTGAGCCACCCAGACGCCCCAAAACTTAACATTTTTTTAATTGTACAATTCAAGGCCATTAATTATATTCACATTGTTGTGCAACCATCACCACTATCTATTTCCAGAACTTTTTCATCATCTCAAACAGAAACTTTATACCCATTAAAGAACAACCCCTCATTTGTCCTTCCCTATTCTCTGGTAACTTCTATTCTACTTTCTGTCTTTATGAATTTGTGTTTTCTAGGTATCTCATAAAAATGGGATGATACACTATTTGTCCTCTGTGTCTTAGTCCACTTAGCATACTCTTTTCAAGGTTTATCCATGTTGCAGCATGCATCAGAATCCCATTTCTTTTTATGGCTAAATAGTGTTCCATTGTTTTTATATAGCACAGTTTATTTAACCATTCAGCCGTTTATGGACACTTGGGTTGTTTCTACCTTTTGGCTATTGTAAATATGCTGCAATGAACATTGGTATACAAGTAGCAAACTTGATTTTATAATAAAGTTCCTGAGAGTGACATGGTGGGGGAATAGTCTCTTGCCTTTACCATCCTCCCGTCACTAATGGCAGCCACAAATATCTACCTTAAACAGTGTAAAGTTGGTCAGGTCATAATACTCAGTTTCCTCATCTGTAAAGTGGTGATACTAATAGTATCCACCTTATACGTTATTAGGAAGATTAGGTAAATTAATTCACATAAAGTGCTTAGAAGTGTATCAGTCACTGTGTTAAGCATGAAACAAATATAGCTCTTACTATTAGTAGCATCATCATTATCCTTCATCTTTTAGGGACACATTATCTTGCTGCTACTGTAATTGTAATTTACCACCCCCATTTAACATTCTACCCGGGTCTGCCCTAAGCTCTAACATGTTCTTGTTCCAAAGTCACCCACCTCCTCAATCAAAATTCTCCTGCCATGGGGCTGATCTTTTCAAGATGAGAAGGACTGTGACTTTATTGACCCATTTAACACTGATATGTAAATTACTGGCAGACACTAACCATAGACATCCTTATGATTCATACCTTCTCACGTCTGACTTGCAGACTTGTGAAAATACATAAAGCTGCAACAACTCCAAGAGTTACTACAATACTTCCTTTTACCATAATTTTAGTAGTGACTGTCCAGCTCAAAACTCATGACATCCGCTCAACAAAGAGAATTTAAAGACAATTATAGTTTCTGGTGGTCAGGGGAACCATAAACTTCTAAACCAATGCAGACCAGAAATGTAACTGAAGATTGTGTTTGAGAATGTAATTTAATATTTAATAACAGTTCACAAAGAATATAGGAATAAAATATAAAGTTAACACAATTATTTTTCTTACAAGAGATGAGATGTATTTTATCTTCCTGTTTAGGTTTAATAATCAATGTAAAACTTGTAACTGTAATGTATCAATGTTATTATATTTAAAAATTAGCTGGGCTTTGTTCTAAGAAAGACTAATATCCATAAATAAATTTTAAAAATACCAAACACACAAGAATAATAATTTTAAAAATCCCTTTGAATACATAAATTAGATAACTATTAAAAATTCCAGAAAATGATTTCACCAGGGGCTTCCTTAAATAATATGCTTGCTTGGTGCATTTTAAGAAGATTTGCTTTTACTAAAATCTGATTAATGTTTATTGCATCAAGTAAGATTCAGTTATCTATATATTTTTAAGTAGAATTTAAAGTTGGTTCAATAAATCCTTTTTTCCTACTCTGTGAACACTATGCAACAGTAAATATGAAAGCTGGTGAGTCTGATTATCTTTTTCAATTATTTCAAATGGCATTATCAATTTGTCTATTAATCCTGTGCTCTATTACTTCCGGCACTGGGGATGAGGATCAATGCAGCTGAAGTAAGAGTGTTTGGGGGCTGTAAGTCAGGAGACCTGGGTGCTAAGGCTTACTAAACCACTAACTATCAATTCAATCTTTGGGGGAACTTGGTTTCTGTAAAATGACTCATTTGGATAACCACTAATGCCTATTATTGTTAATATAATCTACATGAAACAATCAAGTTGAATCCTGTATGGTGAAGGCAATGGGCTAGAAATAGAGATGAGAATTTGTAAAACATGGTCCTGACCACAAGAAGCACTGATTTAGTAGGTAGCAGCTACTGTCACCGATTGGCCTACATCCCCTCAGGCCTTCCCACTGAGGTGCACCCAGGCCTGACTTCCAGCCGCTAGAATGTGCATCTCCTTGCCTAAGGGCTTGCTTGGCTACTAGAGCCCACTCTGTTCTTCGCAACAGTAGGCTAGAAACCCTAGAGAATTAGCATACATCCTGAATCCTCCACCCATAACTGATAAAAGTTAGTATATAACCCATAACTGATAAAAGTTAGTATATAAATATTCCAGCTCTCCTACCCCTTAGATGGACTAACCACCCCTCACTCCTGGGTTGGGCTAACACCTAGGCCCACGGTACACTGATTCACAGAATCCCTCAGCATGGTTAATCCCCACTTGCAGTGGTACTTAATTTGACAACAATCTTTTATTGGCTGCCCTCTCTATCAGCCTCATTTTCCCCTTTCGGTGTTTCCTGGAGATACCTAACAGATAGACTACATGTAATCAAATCCTTAGTTCATGTTCTGCTTCTGAGGAAGCCAAAACTAAGCGATAACTGTGTGTATGACCCTGGCCTTACCCCTTCTCTCTCCCAAAAACTTGTCTGCAAACTTTCTCTTTCCAGGCCCCATTCTACAGAGCTCCCTGGCCCATTCTGTCTTCAGAGTTGCTGCTCAGTCCAGGCATGGTAACTGTGCTATTATTACCATCTTGCAGGTGAATTGTTTACATATATATGTCTTTATCACTAACTTTACCAAAGCTGTGCATACCTTAAATTCTGAAACTGTTTCATCCTTGTCTTTATATTTCTACTACCCAACACTGTATCTGGCACATATGGAATTTCATTATATGACCTCTCCTGCTTGGAAGACTTTCCCTTTCCTCATTCTCTTAAGTGGTTCCCCATATTTATGATTTAAGATTCAGTCTGCTATCTCCTTAGTGAAATTGTCCTCAACTGTTACCCACTGAAGGTTGCACTCCCTTCCATATGATCCTGTGAAGACATTGAGGACATCCACTTCTTGAATATAACTTCATAGTGTCAGGTGTTGGCTTTTCTACTTTTCCCTTTTCTATATTTTCTATATTAGCTTCACCGTTTTTCTGTAAGCTTCTTGAAGGAAGGGATTTGGCTATATTCCTTTCTGTTTATCCACACCTCTAGCACAATGCCTTACCTATTAAGAAAACATTGTTGAATATATAGAGCAGAAGGTCTCTATTGGTTTTACTGGGAGTTCATACCTCCTGTGACTCCCACATTCCACAAATTTATGCAACAACATTAGGGACAAAAGAAAGAGTATCCACAAAACAAAATATGTACAGCGGCTGTACTGTGTATATTTAGGGCAGACATTCCTTTGCTCTGATCTGATCTGTGAAAAGCTATAGACCAAGAGCTCTCTGAAATTCACCTGATAAAGTGGTCTTGAGCTATGAGGTGCTATGATTATTATAAATCAAATATATTTATGCCCGTATTATTTCAGAGAAACTTAGTTGTATGAAACCAGAAGGAGTTGATGACCACAAGTTTTGACTCTTTAAGCCTATCTCACTGGTCCTCTCATAATGTCCTTTCGTATATCTCCTTCTATACACAAAATTTTTAAGACTGTCTCCATAAAATATTCTTAAATAATATAAAGCAAGTCAGAAATTTGTCTTGAAATAACTGACGACTCATCTCTTCAAGTTTTGCAAGGACATATTTATACTTGGCACATACTATAAATAACAGCTGGTAAGTTTGCCACAACCATTTTTCACTCACTTCTGTTTTCTCCCACATTTATTCTTCTGCCCATATTCAGTCTCATTTAAACTCAAGTACCAGTTTAGAGTTTGCCCCGGGTTGTGCCTATTGACTTGTTCTGTGTTTGAAATCCTCCTAACACATTATGGAAGGAGTTATATATGGCTACTTGCATAAAATTAATATTTTATCAGAAGGTACATACTTATAGGCAAAAATATCAATAGTTTACAATAAAAGAAAGGGATGGATTTGAGACTTATAAACCCCAAGAGAAGGGAAGTTCCAGTTTTAGCAAAAGAATTTCCAAAATAACCACAAAGCCTATAGAGAAGTAAAACAAAAAAACTTTCACCATGCTTTGGATACTTGGAATCTCGTGAAATGGACAAAAGATGTAAAACTGAATATGAGAGCATGGAATCTGGGAGGAGTGCATCACATCAAAGAAGTATGAAGTGAAGAGTAGAGAAGTAAAGGAAAAGTCAGTGTAAATTCTAATAGGGAGCTTCTAGGAAATTCCATGACATTTAAGTTGGATGCAAAGGCATCCCAGAGGGCAGTAAAGCCCTGTTATGGAGCTGTGGCATGGAAGTTATAGAAATGATGAGTCATGGCTTACTCACTTTGGTCCTCTCCTGTTTCCCCCATCCCATACCCATTCCTAGCCAGGTAGCCCGGGACACTATTTCCGTAATGTTTCCACTACATGTTGTGAATTATTTCATTATGGTTATTATCACATGATAATTGTTTTCCTTTATGAGTCTATCGTACATTTCTATGAGGGCAGGAACCAAGTCTTTTTATTTTGTATACCCAAAACCTATCCTTAGACAAACACTCAATAAATAAATATTATAATAAGAGCTGGAGTATAATTAATGTGAACAAGGGAGTTGAGAAGTAGAATCAAAATTTGATGACATAAATCTGGAAGTCTTTGGATACTAGTCTAAGACTGACCTTTTTCTAAAAACAACAAGAATTTAAATTAAAAAAAACAAACAAAAAATAAAAACAACAGGAAGATATGATAATAATAGCTTCTGTTGCTGTACCAGGACGTTTACATAAGTTCTCTCATTCAATCCTCACAACCACCCTGTTAGGCTGAGCATTATTATCTCCATTTAGCAGATTATGAAACCAAGGTTAGGGGGGTTAAATCTAGTAACTTGCCCAAGGTCACTGAGAACCCAGTAAGTGACAGGCGCTATTGTAGATGCTGCAGATAAATTGACCACTAAGACAAACTAGGCTGTCGCACTCTCTGAGCTTATGTTCCAGTTGAATGAGACTGACTTTAAATAAAACCACCAAAAAATAAATCAGAAAATTCACACATGGTGATCAATGGCCTAAAGGAAAATAAAATGAGCTGATATGCTAGGGAGTGAGTGGGGGTGATGCAGAAATCTGCTCTACTCAGTGGATCATGACATTCCTAATGTAATACTCTGATCTTACATTATTCAGAAGATGGAAGTGATCAGGTATGAGTTTTGGAAGGATAGCTAGTGGTAATGTGGAGGATTATCAGCAACAGTATGGATTAGGAGAGAATAAATCATCATCCAAAATGAACCTTTGGAAGGTGAATGAGGAGAAACAATCATTGTAAGAGAAACCACTGATGTGTTCTATAGAGAGCTAAAGTGATTTGACATAAAGAACATGTAGAGGCCATGATGATGATGATGATGGCAGCAATGACATGTCTTGAGGATTTACCCAGTACATATCCAATGTTATACAGTTCTCTTTGATGGAAAGCCAATATTTAATCACTATAAGGATGTTTTGCAAAATGTGGGACTCTTACCACAAGGTATCCAAGAAGATTTGAGGTGGTATTTAAGATAATTTAAATTGCAGTGGGAAAGGCATTGAAGAAGGTAACTATCACATAGGAAAAAATGCTATTTCCATTTTCTCTTTCAATCCCTCTAATTATGTCAAGAAGAAATTCTCAATTTGAGCTATTTGAGCTATTTTGACTTAACACCTCTCTAACATTTGCTAATCTCCTTTTTTAAACAAAGAGTGAGCAGGCCTTATGTTCAGAGCCTTCAGCAGCCAGCAGTATCTAGCTGAAATTTAAAAGTTTATTTTCATTGTATTTATTTTTACAGTTACCCTCTATTTATGGTCAGTGATACTAGTTTACCATTTATGGTAGTGATATATCCTTAACTTTTATAATAAATTTAATTAAATAAAAGAATGGGTTTAAAGAAAAATGTTAAAAAGAGATCAATGCAGTTAATTTGAGTATGTAGCAAAAATGTTGAAGGTGATAGACAGAAGACTAGAATTTGACAATACTACAGTAAGTTCCAAAAGCCACCTGGAATTGGGTGAAAGCTCAGAGGTTTTGAGCCACACTTACGGAAAAAGGTATAGGGTCACTTAGGAATTCTCAGAAGACTGGATCTCTGGGTGTTAGTAGTTCATAGATTATGATAGACTCTACTTTATGCATATTGAATTTAGATGACATTAAGATATTCTCAAAAAGTCTGGCACTCAGAGGTACATTCAAGACTAAAGCCTGAACCTAGATCTGGGGCTAGGCTTATCAGTTTGGAAGTCTCATCAGTTTTGTACTGCCGTATTAGAAATTACTGCAAATTTAGGGGCATGAAATAACACAGACATATTACCTCACAGTTCTGAACATCAGTAGACTTTTCTGCAGGGGGTCTCAGAAGGCTGAAATCAAAGCTGGGCTTTTTTCTGGAGGTTCTGGGGAAGAATCTGCTTCCAGCATCATTCATACTGTTGGCAGAACACAATTCCTTGTGGTTATGGGAGAGAAGTTCCTATTTTCTTGCTGGCTGTTGGCTGGGAGTTGCTCTCAGTAACCAAAGACCACTCTCAGTCCTTGCCCGGGGCCCCTCCATCTCAAAGCCAACAACAGAGAACCACCCTCACGTGAATCCCTCTCACATTTGCAATCTCTCTGACTTCGTTACTGCTATCAACCAGAGAAAACTCTGCTTTCAAGGGGTTGATGTGAATAGATACCTAGTTAGGCCCACCCAGATACTCTCTGTATTTTAAGGTCAGCTCATTAATAACCTTAATCATATCTACAAAATTCCTTTTGACATGTAACCTAGCATAATCAGGGGAGTAACATGACCGAAGGGAGCGAGCAGAGATGAACGGAGCCATTTTGTAATTCTGATTACCATGGAAGTCATCTACATACAAATGCATCCATGTATCCATTTATTAACTCAGCATTTACTGTGCATCTATTATACTACCAAGCATATTGTCATTATGTATTTAACAATGGAATAATGTTTCTCATACCTTTGATACAGAGCCATAATGTTCAAACAAAACACTCTTTGCCAATGGGTTATGAGTAGAGCACTGAGAGTCTGTTTATAACATCCCCCATGCCCCACTCAGATCCACTTGTACCTACATTCAGTTTGATCTGTCCTGGCACTTCTTCTTCAAAATGGTGGTCAGTCATCATTTCTTTTAAAAATTTAAAAGTAAAGTTTTTCAATAGGAGTATCACACTGTTGCAGTTGATCTTGAAGCCAGAATTAGACTTACCATTTCCTTCCTCTATCAACATTCCTGACTCACATTACATTAACACAAGTGGTGGTCTAGGTTTCCTGCCCTGTAGAGTCGGGTCCTGGTTACTTTGTCCTCTTTAGGCCATTGTTGAGGCAACTGTCTGTTCACGGTTATCACCAGGCAGGGAAGCATCAACGGGCACCCTGTGAGTCTCCTGAATTCTATAAAAACTCCTCTCTGTTTTCATTATGTGGGAACAACCCTATCTGCTCATGTTCATCAGAGTCAAGCACTTATGGCCATACAGTAAATCCTCTCTTTCCTGATGATTTACTGGCATGAAGAACTTAAATGGTCAGTCAGCATCTTTGACTTAAGTTTTAGTGGACTTTACTGTGTCTTCTGGTAGATTTGATACCCGCACCCAGGAACTATGATTTCTAGTTCACCCAACCTAAATTTGGAGGAATGAGAAGTACAAATTCCCCATGGGGTCCTTGGAAGTAATAATGATAAACTTAACTCCTACTTCCACATTTTCATTCCCAAATCTGTATATCTACCTATGGAGGATACAGCACCGTATATAACGGCTATAGATTCACACATTTCTTGAATCTTGAACATGTCCCAAACCTATAGGCTATTATCCCTCAGCTCTACTTTTGCCATTTCAACATGAAAATAGACCAGGTAATAAGGTATATGGCAGGACGAGGGTATCACATGGACTTACGCACATACCTCTCAATTTCAACAGAAGGTGGATCCCTGGGTCTGAGCTTGTGTTATGTGGCCTTCTATAATGGTAGATTGGATACTCTGTGAGCCTTCATAAATTAGTGTTGGCCATACCACCGCAGGCAGGAAAGCTAAACCCTTATCTGGAATACATGCCAAGCCCAGTAAGAATGGATTTCTGCCTCATCTTGAGTGGACGGTTATGGTGGGCTGAATAATGGTCCCCAATACAACAGGTCCTAATGCCTGGAAACTGTCAGGGTTACATCATATAGGGAAAAGTATTCATGGATGTGATTATGTTAAGGATCTGGAGATGGAGAATTATCTTGAATTATCCCAGTGGCCCTAAATGCAATCGCTGTGGTAAGAGAGAGAAAAGGGGTATTTGGCACACAGAGAAGAACGGCAGTGGTGGCCGTGGAACAGATTGGAGTGACGTGCCACAAAGCAAAGAATGCCAGCAGCCCTCAGAAGCTGGAAGACACAAGGAAAGGACTTTCCCCTAAAGCCTCCAGAGAAAGAACAGCTCTGCCAACACTTGGGATTTGGCTCACTGATTTCAGACTTCTGGCCTCCAGAACTGGGAGAGAACAAAATTTCTGTGGTTTTAAGCCACTGACCATGCGGTAATTTGTTACAGCTGGCATAAAAAAAAAACGATACAGTGGACCAGTGTAATCTACTTGTCACCAAGTGGCGAGCTGTACTCCTTCAAGGTTGGTACCACATGGAGGGTTCATTATTGTTCTCTGTTGCTAACAGGATGGATGTTCAGAAGCAGTGGTAGGTAAATCAGCTTGGATGAGAAAGTCCCATGCTGCTGCACCCATATGCAGCCTTCATCCCTGCTGCTGTGGCTACATCAATCCGAGGCCATTGTGTGAGGGTAAAAACACACAGTGGATAGAGGCTGGCTGATATCCACTGGACAATTATCCTGTTTACCTGATAGTTCAGTGCCTTTTCTGTAGTGAATGCTCTCTGATAGGCAATGACAGGTAAACCAAAGAATAACATACTTTATATGCCCACTCCCATAGATATAGCCACATGCCTTTTCACCTGACCTTCTCTGTCTCTGTTCTTCTCATCTTTCTCCCTCCAAGAGCCTTGACCAACCAGACAAACCTTTGACCACTGCCGAGGACTCCTTAGAGTCTTAGCTAAGGCCTCAAGTTGGTGAGCAGGTGTGTTGCCCAAAGTTCTGGAACAATTTCAACATCACCTCTCTCATTTAAGGTAACCCCTCAGTGGCGGCTTTGATAGGGCAGCAGTTCATTCCAGCTTGTACTAACGTATCCACACATGTACCAGGACAGAACTGTCCTCCTTTGTCAGTTGATCAGTGAGAGTACCCTATGAGGTCATGGGAGAAATGTCAGCACAGAAGTAGATAACATGGGGTTTGGACTACTTGTTTATGTAACTTCTAGGTACCTTCGTGGGAAACATCATGCACTAGAGAATTCTCTGGTTTTCCATAATGTTCACTATTCTAAGCCTTCCCATGACACTCTTAATATTCTGCCAAGGTATTTCCAGTAACCTCACCTGTTTCCTATAGGCTATTGTTTCCAAGCTTCAGAGAACTGTCTCACCTGGGTCTTAGAATTGGCTCAGTGTCCTTGCCAGGACACTGAATTCTGATTCAGGAGAGGGCCTCAATAAAATCTCCCCTACCCAGCCTCAAGTTTAGCAACTCTCCCTCCAGTCCAGCCGTCACAGGATCCTTTCCCAGGCATGTTTTCCCATTTCCTACTGATACCTATCTGTCTGGTATGGCAAAAACAGAACTCTCTAGCTTGGGGCATGCTGAGACTTGACCATAGTTATAGATAGAAACAATGAAGGTAAAACAAGAGCAGGTCTGTGGACTCAAGATTTTTGAAGCGCTTATTCTCAAATGCCCCATCCCATTTGCTAGGGTCCCGCTCTTTCCCTTTCAGGGCTTACTTGTAGCATAGAAGATTTGCTGGGGAGGTATATTCACCTTCTGTTGTAACTCTACAACTTTTATAACCAAATCTTGGTAGTGATGCTCAGCACATTCTGTCCCCTGGCTCTGGGGTATGAGAATCTCCTAATAAGCTGCCGAGTCCCATTCTGACTTTCACACCATGCTTCCAGTTGATAGTTTACTGACCTCAGCTTGCAACATTCTTTCTTCAGGGTTCCAGTCACAGCTAACAACAGCCACTGAAATCCGCAATCTTTATAATTGCCTTTTCCCGCATCTCACTAGGGTATTCAAGCTCTTGCACCTATAGGCCATCCCAGCTCACCATGTATGAAAGTCTTAGTAATCACAATATTACAACAGGCCAAGAGTCATCAACAATACCCTTCTCACCACCATCAGTGGATACCATCTAGCCAGCAAGGGATCTAATTCCAGCATCCCACCCTGAGGTTCTGCTTCTAGAATCACTTTTTTTTTATTAACATATAATGTATTATTTGTTTCAGGGGTACAGGTCTGTGATTCATCAGTCTTACACAATTCACAGTGCTCACCATAGCACATACCCTCCCCAGTGTCCATCACCCAGCCACCCCATCCCTCCCACCCACCTCCTGCTCCAGCAACCCTCAGTTTGTTTCCTGAGATTAAGAGTCTCTTATGGTTTGTCTCCCTCTCTGGTTTCATCTTGTTTCATTTTTCCCTCCCTTCCCCTATGATCCTCTGTCTTGTTTCTCAAATTCTTCATATCAGTGAGATCATATGATACTTGTCTTTCCCGGATTGACTTATTTCAGTTAGCATAATACCCTCTCATTCCATCTACATCATTGCGAATGGCAAGATTTCATTTTTTATGACTGCGTAATATTCCATTGTGTGTGTGTGTGTGTGTGTGTGTGTGTGTGTATATATATATATATATATATATATATACACACACAACATCTTCTTTATCCATTCATCTGTTGATGGACATCCAGGCTCTTTCCAGAGTTTGGCTATTGTGGACATTGCTGCTATAAATTTTGGGGTGCATGTGCCCCTTCGGATCACTACATTTCTATCTTTGGGGTAAATACCCAGTAGTGCAATTGCTGGGTTGTAGGGTAGCTCTATTTTCAACTTTTTGAGGAACCTCCATACTGTTTTCCAGAGTGGCTGCACCAGCTTGCATTCCCACCAACAGTGTAGGAGGGCCCCCTTTCTCCGCATCCTCTCCAACATCTGTCGTTTCCTGACTTGTTAATTGTAGCCATTCTGACTGGTGTGATATGGTACCTCATTGAGGGTTTGATTTGGATTTCCCTGATGCCAAGCGATGGTGAGCACTTTTTCATGTGTCTGTTGCCCATTTGGATGTCTTCTTTGGAAAAATGTCTGTTCATGTCTTCTGCCCATTTCTTGATTGGATTATTTGTTCTTTGGGTGTTGAGTTTGTTAAATTCTTTATAGATTTTAGATACTAGCCCTTTATCTGATATGTCATTTGCAAATATCTTTTCCCATTCTGTTGGCTGTCTTTTGGTTTTGTCCACTGTTTCCTTTGCTCTGCAAAAGCCTTTTATCCTGATGAAGTCCCAATAGTTCATTTTGCCCTTGCTTCCCTTGCCTTTGGTGTTGTTTTTAGGAAGAAGTTGCTGCGGCTGAGGTCGAAGAGGTTGCTGCCTGTGTTCTCCTCAAGGGTTTTGATGGATTCCTGTCTCACATTGAGGTCTTTCATCCATTTTGAGTTCTATTTTTGTGTGTGGTGTAAGGAAATGGTCCAGTTTCATTCTTCTACATGTGGCTGTACAATTTTCCCAACACCATTTGTTGAAGAGACTGTCTTTTTTCCACTGGACATTACTTCTTGCTTTGTCGAAGATTAGTTGAGCATAGAGTTGAGGGTTCATATTCTGTTCCATTGATATATGTGTCTGTTTTTGTGCCAGTACCATACTGTCTTGATGATTACAGCTTCATAATAGAGCTTGGTCTGGAATTGTGATACCACTGGCTTTGCTTTTCTTTTTCCACATTCTTCTGGCTATTCAGGGTCTTTTCTGGTTCCATACAAATTTTTAGGATTATTTGTTCCATTTCTTTGAAAAAGTTGATGGTATTTGATAGGGATTGCATTAAATGTGTAGATTGCCCTAGGCAGCATTGACATTTTCATAGTATTTGTTCTTCCAATCCATGAGCATGGAAGGTTTTTCCACTTCTTTCTGTCCTCCTCAATTTCTTTCATGAGTGTTCTATAGTTTTCTGAGTACAGATTCTTTGCCTCTTTGGTTAGATTTATTCCTAGGTATCTTATGGTTTTGGGTGCAAGTGTAAATGGGATCAACTCCTTAATCTGTTCTACTGTTCTTTTGGTTTCTATTTCATTGATTTCTGCTCTGATCTTTATTATTTCTCTTCTCCTGCTGGGTTCAGGCTTTATTTGCTGTTCTTTCTCCAGCTCCTTTAGGTGTAGGGTGTATTTGAGACCTTCCTTGTTTCTTGAGAAAGGCTTGTATTGCTATAGACTTTCCTCTTAGGACCAACTTTGCTGCATCCCAAAGATTTTGAACAGTTGTGTTTTCATTTTCATTTGTTTCCATGAATTTAATTCTTCTTTAATTTCCTGGTTGACCCATTCATTCTTTAGTAGGATGCCCTTTAGCCTCCATGTATTTGAGTTCTTTCCAACTTTCCTCTTGTGATTGAGTTCCAGTTTCAAAACATTGTGGTCTCAAAATATGCAGGGAATGATCCCAATCTTTTGGTACTGATTGAGACCTGATTTGTGACCTAGGATGTGATCTATTCCGGAGAATGTTCCATGGGCACTAGAGAAGAATGTGTATTCTATTGCCTTGGGATGGACTGTTCTAAATATATGTATGAAGTCCATCTAGTCCAGTGTGTCATTTAAAGCCTTTATTTCCTTGTCGATCTTTTGCTTAGATGATCTGTCCATTCCAGTGAGGAGCATGTTAAAGTCCCCTGCTATTATTGTATTATTGTCGATGTGTTTCTTTGATTTTGTTATTAATTGGCTTATGCAATTGGCTGCTCCCATGTTAGGGGCATAGATATTTAAATTGTTAGATCTTGTTGGATAGACCCTTTAAGTAGGATGTAGTGTCCTTCCTCATCTCTTATTATAGTCTTTGGTTTAAAATCTAATTTGTCTGATATAAGGATTGCCACCTCAGCTTTCTTTTCAGGTCCATTTGCATGGTAAATCGTTTCCAGCCCCTTACTTTCAATCTGGAGGTGTCTTTGGGTCTAAAATGATTCTCTTGCAGGCAGCATATCAATGGGTCTTGTTTTTTTTTTTTTTTTAATGCAATCTGATACCCTGTGTCTTTTGATTGGGGCATTTAGTGCATTTACATTCAGGGTAATTATTGAAAGACATGAATTTAGTGCCATTGTATTGCCTCTAAGGTGACTGTTACTGTATATTGTCTCTGTTCCTTTCTGGTCTATGCTACTTTGAGACTCTTTCTTTGCTAAGAGGAACCCTTTTGATATTTCTTGTAGGGCTGGGTTTGGTGTTCACAAATTCTTTTAGTTTTTGTTTGTCCTGGAAGCTTTTTATCTCTCCTTCTATTTTCAGTGACAGCCTAGCTAGATATAGTATTCTTGGCTGCATATTTTTCTCATTTAGTGCCCTGAATATATCATGCCAGTCCTTTCTGGCCTGCCAGGTCTCTGTGGATAGGTCTCTTGCCAATCTAATGTTTCTTCCATTGTAAGTTATAGACCTCTTGTCCTGAGCTGCTTTCAGGATTTTCTCTTTGTCTCTGAGACTTGTGAGTTTTACTATTAGTTGTCGGGGTTTTGACCTATTTTAATTGATTTTGAGGGGGGTTCTCTGTGTCTCCTGGATTTTGATGACTATTTCCTTCCCCAAATTAGGGAAGTTCTCTACTATAATTTGCTCCAATATACCTTCTGCCCCTCTCTCTTTCTTCTTCTTCTGGAATCCCAATTATTCTAATGTCGTTTTGCTTTATGGTATCACTTATCTCTCAAATTCTCCCCTCATAATCCAGTAGTTGTTTATCTCTCTTTTTCTCAGCTTCTTTATTGTCCATCATTTGGTCTTCTATATCACTAATTCTCTCTTCTGCCTCATTTATCCTAGCAGTTAGAGCCTCCATTTTTTATTGCACCTCATTAATAGCCTTTATGATTTCGACTTGGTTAGATTTTAGTTCTTTTATTTCTCCAGAAAGGGATTCTCTAGTATCTTCTTTGCTTTTTTTTAAGCCCAGCTAGTATCTTTATAATCATCATTCTGAACTCTAGTTCCAACGTCTTACTAATGTCTGTATTGATTAGGTTCCCGGCAGTCAGTACTGCCTCTTGTTCTTTTGTTTGAGGTGAGTTCTTCTGTCTTGTCATTTTGTCCAGAGGAGAACAGATGAATGAGAGAACAAAATGCTAAAAAAAAATGCTAAAAGTGTAACAACAACCCCAGAAAAATATACACTAAACAAATCAGAAGAGACCCGAAACTGGTGGGTGGGGGGAGAACAGAAAGAAAAAGAATATGATCAGAATGGTGAATTAACAGAGCCACACACTAGATTTTGGGTGTATTTTGGTCTGTTAGAAGAAATTGCCTCGATGAAGGGATGGAATATGATTGTAAAGATGAAAATTTAAAAAGATTTTTAAAAAGGAATGATAAGAAGTTGGTTGAAAAGGAATGAAAATAAAAAAAAGGAGAATGTGAGCAGGTGGGAGATTAGAACAATGTCATACACTAGATTTAGGGTATATTTTAGTCTGTTAGAAGAAAGTGTATCCCAAAATTTTAAAGAAACAGAGTTTCAGAGGGGAGGGGGAGGGGGGATTGGTTAGCCCGGTGATGGGTATTAAGGAGGGCAGGTACTTCATGGAGCACTGGGTGTCATATGAAAACAACGGATCATGGATCACCACATCAGAAACTAATGTATTGTATGGTGACTAACATAAAATAATAAAATTGAAAAAACAAAAAAAATAAGAAAAGAAAAACATATATATATATACAAAAAATAAGGTTAAATACAATGAAGAGATAGAATATGACTGTAAAAATAAAAAATTTTAAAAATTTTAAAAAGGAATTGATAAGATGTTGGTTTGAAAAAGGAAAGAAGAAAAATTCAACTAAAAAATAGAAAAAGAAAAAATAAGAAAATTTTAAAATTAACTTTGAGGGGCGCTCTGGGTGGCTCAGTTGGTTAAGCGACTGCCTTCGGCTCAGGTCATGATCCTGGAGTCCCGGGATCGAGTCCCACATTGGGCTCCCTGCTCGGCAGGGAGTCTGCTTCTCCCTCTGACCCTCTTCCCTCTTGTGCTCTCTCTCATTCTATCTCTCTCAAATAAATAAAATCTTTAAAAAAAAAAAATTAACTTTGAAAGAGTAAAGAATCAGGGGGGAGAAAAGCCATGAATTCTATGTGCAGTATTCCCCCAGCGCTGGAGTTCTGCTGTTCTCATTGATTGGTAAACTTGGTCTTGGCTTGCTGGCTGTTCTTGCTGATCTTCTGGAGGAGGGGCCTGTTGCCGTGGTTCCCAAATGTCTTTGCCGGAGGCAGAATTGCCCCGCCCTTGCCAGTCCAGGCCAAGTAATATGCTCGGGTCCGCTCTTGGGAGCTTTTGTTCCCTACAAGCTTTCCATACAGCTTCGGAGGGTGAGAGGGCAAATGGCGGCCTCCCAGTCTCTGCCCCGAAGGAGCCGAGAACTCAGGGTCCCGCTCCTCAGTGCGCCCCCAGAGAAAAGCAGTCACTCCCATCTCCACGGTCTCCGGCCGCACTCCGTGCTCACCCGGCCTGTGACCGAGCGTTTCTATCTCTGGCACCCGATCCCGTGTGGAGTCTCCAAACCCAGCAGATCCCTGCGGTGCGCTCCCGCGCCGCTCCTCCCGGGGGAGGAAGGGGAGTCTCCCCGGCTCTGCCGCTTGTTGGGTCCTTGCTGGAGGAGCAGTGGCCTGACTGGGCCGCGGATCACAGTTTATGGCCACCCCGAGCTGAGAGCCCACGCCTCGGCTCCATCTCTGCAGCCGGCTTCCCCGCTCCAATACCTGGGAGCTCTGCCGCACTCAGGCACCCCCGGTCTTTCTGTGACCCCGAGGATCCTGAGGCCACACTGTCCCGCGAGCGTTCCACCCCCCGCTTAGCCACTGGAGCGACATCCCTCAGTGGAGCCGGCTTCTAAAAGGTCCGATTTTGTGCTCGCGGCTCTATCACTTGCCAGAAGCAGCCGTCGGAGGCCCCTCCCCCGCCATCTATCCTCCCGAATATCGCCTCGGATTCACTTCTCTGCACGTCCTACCTTCCAGAAAGTGGTCGCTTTTCTGTTCAGAGAGTTGTTGCTATTCTTTTCTTCGATCTTCTGTTGAGTTCGTGGGTGTTCAGAATGGTTTGATCCCTATCCAGCTGAATTCCTGGGACTAGACGAAATCCAGGTCTCCTACTCCTCCGCCATCTTACTCCTCCCTCCCTTGCTTCCTAGAACCACTTCTGATACTAACTCTCTTAGCTTGGGATTTCCAAGAAGCAGATGCTGAGACAAAGATTGAAGAGAAAGTCATTTATTTGGGAGACCACTCCCAGGAAATGCCAGGAGAATAATGAAAAAGTGAGAACAGGAAGGAAGAAAGCCAATAAGAGGTGTATGAACAAGCAAGCAAAACTGTGACAAGAGTGGCTCAATCCTGACAGGGATCTCCGGAAGACAGTATTTAAATATGGATAAGATTTAGCCCCCTCGAACGCTGAGGAGGTTGGAGTGTCTTCCAATTCCCATCCCCTCTTGGCTGAGGATTTCTAGAAAGCCAGCATTCCCAGCCAGCCCTGAATGTATGGGCTGAGATAAAGCCTGGGCAGAGAGTCGCAGATAATATTTGCAAGAGGACACTGAAGAGATACTGGCACTCTAACAAAGTAGGTTGGGTTCTAACTGGGATATCAAAATTGCTATGAGAAAATGGATTCATTCTGCTGGAAAAAATTCCAGCAAGGTTTGAGAAACATGGTGCTACTCACCATTGCAGCTGATGTCACCAAGTAGATGCAATTTCTAAGGAGAAAAAAAAAAATGTCATGTGCAAGAAGGGCTAAGATCAGTGTCATAGGAATGCCTATTTCTGAGGATAGGCTTGAGAAAGATGAGACAGATGTGGAGTTCCATGTCGGTAAAGCTCAGTGTTACGGGTGGCAGTCAGTTTACAGACTTTCAATGTCTCTGAGCTCATAACTTTTGGAAACTTTTAATCAGCAGAGAAAATGTATTTAAATGTCCCTTATTGAATTTGTTCAACAGGTGACATTATAAAACAAAGGAGATAGCAAAAGGAAATAACAAATATTAATCTTTTATGCCATGCATAATTTTCTTCTCTTTATAAGGATTCATACAACAACAAGCTGTTCAGAGGTTTTGAACACAAGCATGAATTTTATTTTGTTCTGACTTTTGTAACTGAAATAACTAAGTGATTTTCAATTCAGTAGTTATAAATCTTTCTATAAAAACATGCACACAAGTTTTATTCCCACATTGTTACCCTCTTTGCCACTTTGCAGATGAATTATTAGAACAAGGTTATAAACCTGCAGTTATTGGATATCTGTAGTAGAAAACACTGACACAACCATAAAAAATGCTTTCGTTTTTGTCTAGCTTTGCTCTCTTCTTCAACCTTTGCTCATCCCCTTTTCCCTTGGCTCTCTAAATATATAAGCCAGTACCATTTGCTTTGCTTTGCACTTTTACTTGCCTTACTGCCTTTCAAAAGGGGATGACTTGGATTAGAGATATGCTTTAACTCTGTGAGGTTGTTGGGGGAAATATTCATGTTTAATGAAATTGACTTAATTTCTGCATACTACTGTTTTATAATATTTGTATCAAAGAAGCAGGTGAGTAAAGCCGGGGTCTCCATTTTTAAAATTAACAAAAGGATGGAGTATGTTGGTTATAATTGTCACGACTAATTATTTTTAATAACCCAAAGAAATTGGGGTATTTTTTCTTTAATCCATCACTGCTAAAAATGTGTTTACTGCATATATTGGCTAATTCATGGATGCATGCCTCCAAAGACTTATTGTTTTTTGATATTTATATCAAATATATGTCTTTTTTTAAATATTTTATTTGACAGAGAGAGACACAGCGAGAGAGGGAACACAAGCAGGGGAAGTGAGAGAGGGAGAAGCAGGCTTCCCACCGAGCAAGGAGCCCGACGCAGGGCTCGATCCCAGGACCCCAGGATCTTGACCTGAGCTGAACGCAGATGCTTAACGACTGAACCACCCAGGTGCCCCTCAAATATATGTCTTAATGACTCAGAATAGACCTGGCAATGTCACCCTTTCTTTATTCCAGTACATATTTGTGTAAAAAATTGTGTTCTGTGTAATATTAAATATTGAAAGTTATGTCAATACTTTTGAGAGTAAAGATGTTTTAAGGACTTTAGTCTGGCCTGGTGGCCACCTTTTGCAGAGTATTAGATGAGTATTCACATTATATAATTTCAAGGACATTATAGAGGATTCTCTAATGTATGGTAAAGAAAGAAAATTTATCAAAATATTTTGAATAAATACTAAAAGTAGGATATTATATGATATTCAAGCTGAAGTGAATTCTTAAATTTTCTCTCTGGGGGAATAACATTTTCATTCCATGATTATAAATGAAGGTAAAGTGCAGATGATAATTATGACTAATATCTAGAATCTATTAAATGCTTACTATTGGCCTAGCAGAACGCTAAAATTTTTTAATAATTATTTTGTTTTATCCTCATAGCCACCCTGATTTGAAGGTGCTAGTGTTTTCATTTTATCGATGAGAAAACCAGACTCAGAAGTATAAAGTACTCACTCAACTTGCATAGCAAGTAAGTGACAAACCTGATATTTAAAATAAGCTGTAACTAAGGTACATTACCTCTCCAAATGTTCTCTGGAAGCCAAGAAGTATTGACTTAATTTTAAGGTGACATAAATTATTAAAATTAGATCCATTTTTGAAAGCAGGATATAAATGGGAGAAAGAAGCAGAAAAGCACTGGACACTTGAAAATGGGAAGGAATTTGGGATACACCAAAAATAAATGATCTGCAGAATAGAAGGTTACAGAAACAAAGACAAGCTAAAGTCACCCAATTTCATAATTTTGCTAAAGGCTAACCCTGGAAGCAGGGACTATTAAAACTAAAAATATATATCAAGACTAAAAATAATCCCATTATTTGACAGAGTAATTCCAAAGCTAATACATGGTGTTTTATACATAACTCAAAATTCTAACCCAACAAAAATTGCAACAATGATGTTTATCATTACTTTAATTTTAATAATAAAACAAAAATATTTAAAAGAATAAAATAAAACATTGGGAAAAGGTTAAGTAAAGTATAGAAAATTGTCTCAATGGAATTTTCAGCAATAAAAATTATGTTTAGAAAGAGCATGCAACAAAATGATAAATGTTTTTGAGAGTATTGTAAAAAAATAGGGCTCGAAATTTTATCTCCATTGTGATTACAACTGTATAGAACAAATGACACTATGCTTTGGGCGTGGGGACTGTAAGAAATAGACTTAAATGATTGCTTATGTTAAATGGTAGAACTACTAATGTTCTCTTATAAGAAAAATATAAACAAAAGTATTAGAAAATAAAAGGGGGAGGAAGGAATGCACATGATTTTCCCCCTTACTGCATTTTCCCTTCCAAGGACCAAAAGCTAAATCCCACTTCTTTATTCTGATAGGCACTGCTAATTACCTACCCTTTCTTCCCCTTTTACCAAAAGAACTTCCATTTGCTTCCCTGTTGTAGTGAGCCATGTGTCCAAGGTTACCTTGTAGGTAGGAGTGGCCTGGCCATGATCAGGTTTTGTATGACATGTAAATAGTGTTGCCATATTTTTCAAACCAAAGTACAGGATGCCCAGTGACACGTGAATTTCAGATAAGCAATGCATAATTTTTTAGTTGTAAGTATATTACGTGAGACATACTTACAGTACAAAAGTTATTCATGTTTATCTGAAATTGAAATTTACCTGGGCATCCTGTATTTTATCTGGCAACTCTATATGTAAAGAACTTGGAAAACTCAGTTTCTGGATGCAGTGTTTATGAAAAACATATAGCCCTATCATTTGGATTGTGTTTCACTGCATGTAACAGAAACCAGGCCCTAATGGCATAAGAAAATAAGTTCTCATATGACAAGATGTTTGAAAAGAAGCAGTCCAGAGATGGTGCAGTTGCTCAAGGAAATAAAGCAATGAGGCTCCTTCGAGCTTCCAGCTCCATTTCCGTGGCATGAGTCTGGGCCTAAGAGTAACAATATGGTGCTCCACCTCCAGGTGTCCTGCATGGATCCTGGGAAGAAAAGAGAGTAGAGATGATGAGCAAAAGATGACTAATAATATCTAGAATCTAACATTTTATCTGTTTTTTCTTCTTTTCCTTATTATTATTTTTAATCAGGAAAACTGGTTTGGGAGGAAGCTTCACCTAGTAACTTAGGGTTACATTTCATTGGCCTTGCACCACATTATTCTCTTTTTCGCATTAGAAAATGCTCTCCATCCACCACCACCAACATCTACCCTTTATTCAATACTCTGCTTAAGCTCCAGTCCCTCCCCCTAAAATGCTCTCTGCATGCCAGTCCTTTGTGATCCCTCAACACTGAAGTACATGGGCATGTTCTTCACAGGTTAGCTCTAAATTAAACTATTTTGCTTGGTGTAATTGTGTTATCTTTATAAGTGGAAACTGCATCGTCCTTGAGAGAGGGGACCATGCCTTATTAACAATGTGCCTGGAACTTACCAGGCTCCTGATAAACATTTGTTGATGGGTTTACCACCAACTGTCACCAAACCTTAACAAAATGCCATAAGAAATCTTTAAGCATAAACTTTCTAAAGCTATAGATAGAAAGGCTGAAGTGAAGCAGAATGCCTTTTACTTTTACTTTATTTATTTAATGCTTCATTGCCTGTGCACTACATTGACATGGTTTAAAATTCCAAAGATATAAAAGACCATACAGTGTGAAATATCTCCCTCCTGCATCCTTCCCCTAGCCACCTAGCTTCTCTCCCCCATGCAACCAACCTCATCACTTTCCTGTATTCACCAGAGAGAATTTTTGCATTTACAAGCGAATATGCACATTTTAAAGTTTGTTTTGAATATTTAACATTCACTATCCGCTGAAATTCATGCCACGCACTGTGCTAAATGCTTTACATTTAATCCTCCCATCAACGCAGTGAAGCAGGTTTTCTTTTCATTCCCTCAGCTTTGCTGAGGTACACATGAAAAAATTTTAAAATATTGTATAATTTAATGTGTGTAATGTGATGATTCAATATATGTATACATTGTGAAATGATTACCATGGTCAAGCTAATAAACACATTCATCACTTTACATAGTTGCCTTTTGCTGGGTGTGATGAGAACAGTTAAGATCTACTCTCTTAGCAAATTTCAGGTATGTGATACAATATTATTAACTATAGTCACTAAATGATCAGAGAAATGCGAATCAAAACCACAATGATATATTACCTCACACCTGTTAGGATGGCTAGTATCAAAAAGACAAGAGGTAGGGAGTGTCGGCAAAGGTGTGCAGAAAAAGGAACCCTCCTACACTGTTGGTGGGAATGCACGCTGGTGCAGCCACTATAGAAAACAGTATGGAGCTTCCTAAGAAATGTAAAAGTAGAACAACCATATGATCCAGCAATTTCACTTCTGAGTATTCATCCAAATGAAGTAAAATCAGTAGCTTGAAGAGATCTGTGCCCCCATGTTCACTGCAGCATTCTTCACAATAGCCACAATTTGGCAACAACCTAAGTGTCCACTGATAGAAGATGGGTAAAGAAAATGTGGTATATATATCATAGAATATTCTTCAAACATAAAAAAAGAAGGCAATCTTGCCATGTGCGACAACATGGATGAACCTGGAGGACACTACATGAAGAGAAATAAGCCAGACGTAGAAAGACAAATACTATATGATGTCGTTTACATCTAAAAAAGTCAAACTCACGGAGGAAAGTTTCTTTACTATGTCCATTTTGCAGAGGAGGAAACTGAGGCATAGAGTCATACAGCAGCACAAACCACGGCTAATTATTTGTACCTAGAAGTCTGACTCCAGACCCAATGCTCTTAACCACAAGAATATAGTTCCTTTCCATGCTGAATATCTTATGAGTCACACAAAGTAAACCAAGTCTCAAAAGACTATATAGCCCACACAGGGGAAAAATTCTCTCCATATATCTGGAAAGAATAAGATATATACTTATATAGTTCTTGATTAAGCAAATGTGGCTGTGAAATCTGAAGGTTTCAGACTTGGATCCTTTATCTCAAAACAGAAGTTGTCCCTATGGCCATATTACCACAGCTGAGCATGAATACTGTCTGTCCCAGGATGGTGTTGTAAAAAGAGTACAAGCATGTATCAAGTGGACATATCTCTCCCACTCAAGTGAAAGGAGAGTTTGTAGGAAGATCATTCACCTTGTCAATGTTTCTTAATCAGAATCCTTGTCCCTCTGCCTTTATTTCAGACTCAGCCATTCTTTTCTGATTTTTGCCCTGCTTCCCTCCTGCCCCTTCCTCTGTCTCTACCGCTCCTCTACGCTTACTCCCTTACATTTGTCAATTTAGCCCCATGATTTTAGCTCTGCTATTTTGCTGTGCTTTCTTTGACTAAGGAACTGCTGGCTGCTTCCACATAACAGGGGGAAAAGCTAACAGGTGGTACAAACAGACATTTTATACATAAAAACCAAAAATAAACAATTCAACTTATAGTTAACTTAATGCTAAAAGTGCATAACCAGGTTACAGAAACTTTATAGTAAAGTCTAAATAGTTAATGGACACAATTTTAAATTTTTGAAAAATCACCAGGCTTTACAGACTTACACAATAAGTAGGAAACAGGTAAAACAAACTCCAATGTACCCAATTAAACAACTATCTCTGCTTGAAATTATGTTAAAATGGGAGCAGTTCTCATTAATATTTTAGTGCTGATTTAAATAAAATGGTTGGAATTTAATATAGATGGTATTCACAAATAATACATGATAATCAAAAGCCTCATAAAGTCATTATGTTAAAAATAGATTCCATTACCAGTAGAAATTTGGGGAAATGTTTAACCTATTAGTAATACAAGATATGTTATAAGGAGGTAGTTCTTTTTCTAATTGAAAGGAGGGAACTGCTGCTGTCATTGTTGGAGGCAGTTTACCTTGAGAAAATTGTTTGAAAAGATAAGTTGTAGATTACCAGACTGCATTCCTTAAGCCAAAGTGATTTGCCCAGTCCCCAGTTACAGAGGCCTATGGAGTGCTTCTCCGACGTGCAGATTCTGATACAGTTGGTCTGGGGAAGACCTGAGGTTCTGCTTTTCCATCAAACCCCCAGGTGATGCCAATACTGCCAATCTCTGGCCCGCATTAGGGCAGCAATGTCTTAGATACTTCTTTTGTTGCAAGAACTTCTTTACCTGGCCTGAGGTAAATTGTCTGAGGCCTGAGTGACAAACAGCAAGGGTAAGAGAGATGGGTTCGTACTCAACAGGGAAGGAGGTCAGAAATATGTTTCCTCTTATTTGACTGGAAGCGGGGACAATAATCATTTGCATGGGCTGCAAATTTTTGCAGGCCAGGAGAAAGCCAGATTTTTTTAAGGTAAGCTACAGAATTGCATTTGGAAGAGTGATGAGATGATGTTTGCTCTGGGATAGAGGGGAATTTCTCCTACAAATTTGATGGAGTCATAAATTCAGTTTCTGCTAATGATTTATTTATCTTTTCAAAAGGTACAAACTTCCAGTTATAAAATAAGTATGACACCAGGCTGTAATGTACAGCATGGTGACTACAGTTAATAATACTGTGTTGCATCTATGAAAGTTGCTAAGAGAGTAGGTCTTAAATGCTCTCATAATGAAGAAAAAAATCTATAACTATGTATGGTGACAGATGTTAACTAGACTTCTTGTGGTGATCATCTCACAATGTATACAAATACAGAATCATTTTGTTATACATCTGAAACTAATATGTTATATGTTAATTAAACCTCAATTTATAAAAGAATTTAAAAGAGAATTGGGATTGGGGTGTACAGGTCAGAATGAATAGCTTCAAGATGTGCAACTTTGGCACATGGGTTATTTCAAGCTAAAAATAATCAAGGCCCAAAAGACTCAGGAAGAAAATCTAACCTCCCCACTAACTGCCTAAAAAGAATTTAGAGAGAGGACCTACTCCAGACAGGGAACTATCATCACAGATAACTACAGTATTATATGAACTAGGTGTGGTAGGTAGACAGGGAGGATTTTAGCAAAAGCTGTTGGTTAAAATTCCTCTCTATGTCCCATTATTTCTGTATGGCACAGCCAACATTGGTTTACCAAACACTCACTCTTTCATCCTCCTGTAAATAGCTTTCTTTCCCTTTGGAGTCCAAGACTCCTATCCCCTTCTCTGTAGTTCAGGATGACACATATACTTCATTTTGCCTGACTATCTTTGGAATCTCATCACTATGTGGATTCCTCATATGTATGTAATTAAATTTTATTTTCTCCTGTTTACAGGTCTCATGCCAGTTTAATTCTGAGACCAGTTAAAAGAATCTTTAAGGGTAAATAAAATTTTTTCCTCCCTAACAGGGAGAAAGGAGAAAAATGATCTGAACGAAACAGAGCAAAGAAAGTATTGACAGCCTAGGACTTGAGAGAGAAGAGGGGCAGGTAAAAGTTTTTCTTTATTCCAGTTTCTGTTTCTAGCAAGATGCTGAAGAGGCCCTCCTGCTGGTTCCTCAAAGAGTTACCCTAGGGAAGAAACTTAAGGGGGAATCATCAAAAAGAGAAGAAAAGTGTGAGAACCACTTGTGGTGATAGATGGGGGAATAGGCTTTTCTGAACTGCTGTGTAAGCACAGGGATTTGGAGTTTGGCCTGGCTGGAAGTTATCAGACTTCTTACATGATGGCATTTGAGGGGGGTGGGGTAGTGCTTAAGTGCTTACTCGGGACTCTTCTTTGGACTTGCCTTGTGTCTTCTCTACAGGTTTAGCAATTCAGAGCTTGGGTTGAAGTGTAATCAAAGATAAACAAAACTGGAATTAGTTAAAGCAGTCAAAACAGATTTTATTCAGTAACTACTGCAGTAGAGGGAAGAGCTGAGCTCAATTCTGATTTGCTCAGAAGAGAGCAGGTGTTTTAAACGGGGAATATGGAAGCAGGGAGCTGGTGGAGAAACCTGGGAAGAGAAAGATTACCAAAAGCGGGAGCGGGTAAGGAGGTTGGTCAATGTGAATGTAACTAGGTCACCACTGGCATTTATCAAAGTTTGGCTTCTACATTCCCATAGAAACTGAGACTGAGGCTCCATTCTTCCTGATGACTACATTTCAAAGGAATGGCTTTTAATTCCTTGAGAAAGACACTCCAGGGTTCTAGGAGATACATATACATCTCAAAGGGACAGAGAAAGGATTTACAATTGTATGCTTTTTTTTTTTTTTTAAACCAATGCACTCTGAAAGGGAAGTCAGGGGCCTATCATCAGTTGTTGGCTAGAACAAATGGTAGATTCTTTTGGTAGCCTTGAGTTTTTCCAAATAGGAATGGGGGTGGGGGGGGAGACCAGGTTGTCCCACGGATGTGGCCATGGACTGCTAGACGCTATGCTCAAGTTCAGTCAAGTCTCTTAGCGCAGGGCTTGAGCTGGAGCCATTCCTGTTGAGAGTTTTTGCAGTTCTCAGTGTCCACAGGAATAAAATCAAGGCTGCTCGGAAGCCCTGTGCTCTTGGAGCACTGAGAAAATAAGAGAAGAGAACTGAACTTCTGGCGTTCATTTTTCCACCTCTCCCTGTCTAAACACCCAAGCTGTGAGTTTACAACCTCAGGAGTGTCTCCTAATGTTTTCCTGCAAGGGTAGAAGGGATGCAGATGGAAGCTGCCACCTGAGGGAGCACAGTGACTGGCTTGTGGTTGTGGGATACCTGTTGGTATTCACCTTTAGGGCTTATCTACTTCTCTCCACGACGCGCACTGGGGCTGAGTGAATTGGGTGCTGGCTTTCTCCTGATGTACTGCTTAACAGGGCAGTCAGTACTCTGGAAGGGCCGGGGGAGTGGGTTGGGGGGTAGGGCGGGGGTAGGGCACAAGCCAAAAATAACAAGACATTCTGAGCAGCACAGTTAGTTCAAAAGGAAAACATACCCTGGGATTACAGATTCCAGTGGAAGCAGAAAGTGCTAGAATGAACAAAGCAAGAATTTTTAATTTTCTGAAAAATACCGTGTATAAAAAAAAATGGTTGAAATAGAGGGTTGAAGAGCAGAATACTGAATTTAGGAATAAAATTGAAGACTAGATTAAGGAAATCCAGAAGGATAGGAAAGGAGACTATAAAAATAAATCAAAAGAAATGAAAGATGGACACAAAAGTGCTAACATCCAGAATAATAGGACTCAGAAAGAAAGAAATGAAGATGAGAAAAATATATGAGGACATATGGAGAATGAATTAACAATTCTCAAAGACTTCAGACTAAAAGGGCCCAGAAAGTGCCAAAGAAGAGAAGGAGAATCTTTTTTAAAACCACACCTGGACATATTATAGTGAAGTTTTAAAAAGACAAAGACAAAGACAAAATTCTAAACACAGAAAAAAAGAGCAGATGCCACACAAAGGAGGAAGAATCAGATTGATGTCAGATTTTTCAACAACACTAGATGCAAATGGGTGTTTTCAAAGAATTGAAGGAAAATTACTTTGAACATAGTATTTTATATCCAACAAAATGTCATTTAAATAAGAGTACATGATAAAAATGTTCTCAGGCATACAATATTTCAAAAGCTTTGCCACACAAAGACGCATTTAAAACACTTTTAGGCAAGTGCTTAAAAGAAAAGGAAAGAAAAGTCTGGAGATGTTGCAAGAGATATATGAAATAAAGGTTTTCAAATAAATATCTTAGTAATAGTGATGTTTAAATAATAAAGATAAAAAAAAACAGGAAAATATATCCATAATAGCCAATTACTTAGCCTCTAGTTTAGTGACTAAGTTTATCATGCATATGAACATCTGGAGCTCTAGTTTACTTGTGGATTCTGATTCAATAGGTCTGCAATGGGGCCCAAAATTCTACAATTCTAGTTAAGTTCCCAGGCGTTCTGATGCTGCTATGCTGCTAAGTCCTTTGATGACATTTTACTTAAAAGCTAGGGACTAGGCTTGATCAACAAGATGGGTGTTGGAAGGAATGGGAGACAAGGAGAGAACAATTGCTTTATTCAGGGTAAGACATGGCTTCAATTAAGAAAATAAGACAGGAGTAAAAAGAAATGTAGGAAAAGATGGGCACATTGAAATAACAAATTAAATGGTAGCAATAATAACAAAGATATCAATAATGACAATAACTATAAATAGAAGAAAACTACCAATTCAAAGATACAGATAAGTGAATTAGGTAAAAAGCCCAGATTTAAATTTAAAGGACTTATGTGAGAAACATTTAAAGCATTAGGACATGCAAAAGTTCAAAGTAAAAGAATGGGGAGAACAAGACCTATCAGGAAAACCCCAATCAAAACAATAGTGATAGGGACGCCTGGGTGGCTCAGCAGATTAAGTGTCTGCCTTCAGCTCAGGTCATGATCCCAGGGTCTTGGGATTGAGCCCCACCTTGAGCTCCCTGCTCAGCGGGGAGCCTGCTTGTCCCTCTCCCTCTGCCGCTCCCCCGACTTGTGCTCTCTCTCTCAAATAAATAAATTAATTTAAAAAAACAGTATTGATATCATACTAAATAAAATATACTTTAAAACAAACAAACAAAAAATGTCAGGACTGAGTCGTGCCACAACAGAAAGGTTCAATCCACCAAGGAAGTGTAATAATTTTAAACATGTATACACCAATAAAATAAGCTCTAAATATATATATCTTTATCTTTGCAACTGGTGAATCACTAAATTCTACCCCTACCCCAAAACTAATAATACAGTATATGTTAACAAAATTGAATTTAAATAAAGAATTTTTAAAAATTGATAGTACTGTATTAATAAACTTGCTATTATAGTGGAGAATTTCAATACACCTCTCTTGACTATTCACAGGTTACCCAATAAACAATTCAGCAAAGATATAGAAAAAATAAGTAACACAATTAACAAGATTAATTTAATGGAGATATATAGAGAGAGAGACAGAGAAACTCAGTTATTTCTGTGTCCCTTAGGAAATATACAATTTTACTTGCACATGTGGAATAGGTATAAAAAGTTGATCATATAAAGAAATCCTCAAAAAATTTCACATCTCATATCGAACCACAATACAATTATGTTAGAAGATTTTAAAATTAAGCATCTCTGATCATATATGGAAATTTAAAACACACACACAAGACTGAATAATACTTCAAGAAAAAAATCACAGTGAAATTTGAAAATTTAAAAAAATGAATGAGAGAAACACTACATATCAGAACTTATGAGGTATGATAAAAGTGCTTTGAGGCAGACTTATAGCTTCAAACACTAATATAAAAAAGAAAAAGACTTAATGACTTATGTATCTATCTTAAGATGTTAGATTGATAGAATAAATCCAAAGTAAGTAGAAGACAATAGGTAACAGAAAACAGGATCTCAAAGAGATATCTGCAGTCCCATGTTATCTGCAGCATTATTAGAATAGCCAAGATATGGAAAAATCTAAGTATCTGTCAGCAAACGAATAGATAAAGAAGATGTGGTATATATTTACAATGGAATATTATTCAGCCATAAGAAACAAGGAAACTGCTCTTTGAGACAACATGGATGGGCCTTGAGGGCTTTACGCTAAGTAAAGTAAGTCAGACAGAAAAAGACAATTACTGTGTGATCTCATTTATATTTGGGGTCTAAAAACGCCAAACTCAGAGAAACAGAGAGTAGAGGGGTGGTTATCAGGGGTTGGGGGTGGGGAAAATGGTGAGATATTGGTCAAAGGGTACAAACTTCCAATTAGAAGATTCATAAATTCTCAGTAATATACAGAAAAGAAAGGATAATTATGTGACAGGATGGAGAGATTAGCTAATGCTATAGTGGTAATCAGTGTGCAATATATACAAGTATCAAATCAATACATTGTACACCTTAAACTTACACAATGTTATGTGTCAATTATATTGCAAAGCTGGAACAATTAAATCTGACTTTAAAAAAAGAATAGCAGAGGGCGCCTGGGTGGCTCAGTTGGTTAAGCGACTGCCTTCGGCTCATGTCATGATCCTGGAGTCCCAGGATCGAGTCCCACATCGGACTCCCTGCTCAGCGGGGAGTCTGCTTCTCCCTCTGACCCTCTTCCCTCTCGTGCTCTCTATCTCTCATTCTCTCTCCCTCAAATAAATAAATAAAATCTTTTAAAAAAAAAAGAATAGCAGAAATAAAAATAAAAGACGAAAATACAATTAGAAGGTCAACAAAATATATTATGATTGCAATGGGGGATATAATCACAGATAAAGAAAATATTAGCTAGAATCCAGTCCTCACATGTGTAACTCCAGGGTGAGCCCTAGAGTTCATAAACAACTTTATGGGCTCTCTCTTCTGAATTTCTGCTCCTTGCAATCTTTCTGGTACTTTTCTTTTCTCAGTTCCCACCCTTTTTGTTTCCCTGGCCAGAAACCTGGGGTTCTAATTACCCAATGCCGGCATGCTCTTCTGTGGACTTTTGTGATTAGACCATGGTCTGGCATGAGTGGACAGAGGACAGAGTGAAAACAAAACTAACAAAACAAAACAAAACAACAATGGTTTTGTCCTCCCCTCTTGGAACTGCAGAACAGAGATTTCCTCCCAAGTTTTCAAGTCTCACTGGTTCCAGTACCTGCAGCTACCACGCCCACCGCCACCACCACCACTGGATGAATTGGGGACTGGGACACAACAGAATGGAGAAAGAGAGAAAAAAGTTGCGGGGTCATGGGGGCAGATTTCCAAGGAGCATTGGTTCCTTTTCCAAGTCCTGGAGCTCCCTCTCTGGCTTCATTTCCATGTCCTGTTTGTGTTGACCTCAGTTTGGGAGATAGCAAAGGGGGAAAAAAATGATCAACTCAATACAAATTCAGTTGTACTTCAGATTCTGGTGTTCATTCCTGATCTGCCTACAACTATTTCCTTTCCAGGGTTTCAAGTAGTTGCCCCACGCATTCTGTCCAGGTTTTAAAATTGTGTTCAGTGGAAGAGCAAAAGTAAAGTGTCCTTATTGCAGTTTATCCAGAACTGGAATGAATATCCTTTCATAAAGTTAAAATAATTGAAATGTAAAATCTGTATTCTTGGGGAGTACCTATAGATGCAATAAAACTATATGACAAAAAAATCAAAGGAGTAACGCACATGGGATTCAGGATGATGGTTTTTTTAAGTGGGGGGAGGCAGATGGATAAGTTGCCAGGGGTACCATACCATATGCTTGATATAAATTATTATCAAGTTGCTTACTTTTGTTTTGGATGGTGCTTTCTCAAGCATGTCTAACCTCATGAGAGACAACTAACCAAATAAGTGCATAAATGAAACTGGGCTGCACAAAGACCAATAAAAATGACTATTAACCAAGATTCATAAACAATACGATTTTATACATCTGAGAGGCAAAAAAGAATGAAAAGGGAGGAACAAAAGAAGAAAACATTTTTTTCTTGCCTTTGAATGGGTCAGAGGCTATAAATCAGGGTAGACTAAGCTACTAGCAAATGAACCTGAAAGCTCTGTGGCTTACAATGAAAGCTTGCTTCTTATTCACACAAAGCCCAGGGCTGATGCTCCTGGTTATGCCGCAATGACTAGGGTCCTTCCTTAGCAATGACTAGGGAGAGTGGATCCCTCCATCTTATGATTCCACCATCCTGAAGGCCCCTCCTTCAAGCCACGCATATGAAGAAGGCCTACATGAAAACAAAGACAGAGGGAAAAGACCGCTCTGGAGATTTTAGCCATCTATTCTGGAAGATGTGTGCAACACATCTGTCCACAATCCATTAGGGCCCCAGCTAGATGCAAAAGGACTAGGATACATTTTGTGTTTAAGCATTTAAGAAGGAAATAAGTGTCTGGTGAACACAGAGCATTGTCTCTGTCACAAAAGATTTTACAATAATGATATTCAATATTCCATTTTTAAGTTATTGCCTGCATTATGCCATGCAATAAGCCCCCTCCAGGACCAGCTCTACTATCACTTATTCTGGTTTATTTTAATATCCTTCTAATAGCTGCTACACACATACACACCATACAAAGACACTAACACAAACTGAGTATGGGCATCTAGTTATTAACAACATCTATAATATCCTTCTAGTCTCCTGTATGATTTACTTAAAGAGTTGTTTTTCTCAGTTTAAAAATTAGTTCAGAAGGCCATACAGGTATTTACATAATGTTAACACACCCTTCATCGTACTATTCTTAAGTGTTCGAAAAGTTGAAATATTAACGTTTTTCCTTGAAAGGTATAATTTCATCACTTTTCTCTTCATTTAACAGAAACATAATAATTCCCTTAGATCTCCTGTGGGAAAAAGATAAACAGAGCAGAGTGATGCACAGAACCAAGAATAACACACTCTGCTGGGGAAAATTGCACTCACCATTTTTGCTGAACTGCTACTAACTCTTTCGTTTACAGATGGCCATTATTAAGAATAGTAAGTCAATAAAGGCAACATACGAGCCAAACATGAAAGTGATAATTTTGGCTAAATGTCCCATAAAGGAAATAATCGGATGTTACAGTGGCAGATAAGAGTAGTGATTAAGAGGAGGTACAATTTCCAACTTCGCCACTCTGAGACACTGAGCAAGCCATTAATAGTCTCCGTGCCTTGGTTTCCTCATCTGTAAATCGGTCATCACAAGAGTACCCATTTCTTTTGAGGATTAAGTGAATTAGCACTCATAAAATGCTTCCAAAGGTGCCTGGCACATAATAAGTACTGAATAAATGCTAGCTATTATCATTTCACAAAAGAATTAAACAAAGCTTTGATTGACACTAAAAAGTCAAAGGCATGATTATCTTAATTATCAAGTTCCTATTCTATGTTAAATTATACTAAATTAATTATGTTTCAAAAAGAGAACCCCATTTATTTCCTGAAAACATCTTTTAAAATAAACAAACGTTGCCTTTTCATATCCATTTCACAGGAAGACCCCCATATTTTAATATAAAATATTTAGCTTTCACAAGTATCTGCCAATAGTTTATTAATTTTATTGATTATTTTTAGTAATGTATCATTGGTGTGGGAGTTAGGCTTTCTCTTTCTTTTGGTGTTGAAACAAACTTTTTAAAAAAACTTGTTAATGAAATATGAAATATATACAAAAGTCCACACATTATATGCATACAGCTCAATGAATTTTCACCGTATAAATACATCTAAGTAACGAACATCGGGATCCAAAAAAACCCAGAACATTACCAGCACCCCCAAAGCTTCCCTTGTGCATCCTAGATTAGATTAGTTTTGTCCTTTCTATAAATGCAACCTTACAGGTGTACTCTTTCGTGTCTGCCTTCTTTTATTCGACATTATATTCCTGAGATACAAATATATTTTTGCAAAAAGCCATAGATTGTTAGTTTTCATTCCTGTATGGTAGCCTGCAGTATGAATATACCATAATGTATTCCCCCACTCTACTGCTGATGAGCATTCCAGCAGTTTCCAGCTTGTAATTTTTTTCAGCGAAGCTGCTGTGAACTTTCTAGTGCATGTTTTTGGTAAACACATGTATGCATTTCTGTTGGATAGATACCTAGAAATAGAATTGATGGCATCATCGGTTATACATATGTTTAGATTTAATAGGTAGGCACTGCTGAAAAGTTGTCCATGGCTGTTGAAGCCGTTTTTACTTGATCATGAGTAGATACAAGTTTGTAGCTCCTCCAACTCTTTGCCCACAATTTCTATTGTCCATTATTTCATTTTGAACATTCTGGTGACTGTGTCATGATATTGCCTTGTGGTTTAAATTTACATCACATCATGTCTAATGAAGTCCGTTACCTTTTTATACATTTGTTTACCATTTGGGTATCCTCTTTTACAATGTGTGTAAAACAGACTTCCTCAATTGGCAAATGTGTTCCAGTATTATGTTCACTATTATTATAACTAGCTGCTTAGAAGACGTAGAATCACCAACTTGGCTTGCAATGAACAAAGTTGGACTGGTCCCGAGACCATGTGTAAAGAATACTCCCATATTCTAGTCAGAGATAGGGCTAGTCCTGATCAAAAACAACACCAGTTTATTAAAAAGTAAAAAAAAAAATGCAAGCAAGCAATATTACTTGAAGGGCTGGTTCTCTTCAACTCTACAGCTAATATAACAAAAACAAAACACTAACAAAAATAAAAACATCGGGGGGGGCACCTGCCTGGCTCAGTCAGAAGAGTATGTGACTCTTGATCTTGGGGTCATGAGTTTGAACCCCACGTTGGGTGTAGTAATAACTTACATAACTTAAAAAAAAAGAAGGAAACAAAAATAAAAACATCTTGTCTCCATTTACACCACTATAACATTCTCTGGGAAAGAAAAGAAATGAAAACAAATTAAAGAAGGTGAAATGAAACAAAGCATGCTTCTCTCAAACACGTACTATGTCCTAGGTGCTGTGCTAGGTGCATATGCTACAAGACGCCCGGGAGAAGGTTACCCTATTAACTTCAGGTTTTACAGGAGAACATCGAGACTCAGAGAAGGCGAAGAATTTTCTCAAGGCTAGGCAGTGATAGGTCAGGATTCAAACCAGATCTGATTATATCAGCTATCTCTATTATGTCCTCAATTTATCTTTTTAAAGAAAAGGCTGACAGGCAATATGGCTGAGTCGTGCCAGAAGAGAACTCCTACCACTTCCTTGTTTTGTGAGTTTAAATAACTATGTCATTTGGCCGTGTGAGACTCAATTTCGTCTGACTGAAATAAAGAAATTATTCAAGGTTATCTCTAGAGCCCCCTTCAAAAACGGATTCTATGATTTTAAGCACTTTTCGATTTCTACTACCAGGACCAGTGCTATTTCCTTCCAAGTAGAAGAAAATTGGTCTACTCAGATGTTACTCTTCATTCCCAGTCTTCACTCATTTTCTGATTTTTATTTTGCTCATCCCTCAAGGTCAGTGAAATGATACATACCTGTTTGATCTTGCCTGACTCTTTGAGGCTGAATTCTGATCTCTCGTATTCACCACATTGTGTAGCACATGTGTTGTTGATATGTCTCTCTCTACTATCAGACTTGAGGTCCTTAAGGACAGACACTATGCCTCAGTCATCCCTACAGCCCCAACACCCGGTGCTGTCAGTGCTGTCTGGCATGTGGCATGACATAGAGAAATGGAGAAATGAACATATTATCTATTTCAGCTTATATAGGTTGACTATTTAAAAGCTAGAGATGGGGAGGGGTGCGCCTGGGTGGCTCAGTTTGTTAAGCATCTGCCTTTGGCTCAGGTCATGATCCCGGGCTGTGCTCAGGGAGAGTCTGCTTCTCCCTTTGCCCCTCCCCCCTTCATGCTTGTGCTCTCTCTCTCTCTCTCTCTCTCTCTCTCAAATAAATAAATAAATCTTTAAAAGCTAGAGATGGAACCTCTATAGTTATTTCTAGTTACCCTCTGTCTTAGGTTCCCAGACACCAAGCACAGGTGTGATTATAGGCAAAGTCCCAGTTTGGACTTGATTTCACAAGGGACCTCTAGAATGTAACTTATGCCTCAGAGTCCCTCTGAACTATGGTCAAAAGAGCAAGGGGTTCATACTCCCGTATCAGTCAGTCACTGGCTAAGGTGGAGGAGGGTTGTAAACACCCGGCCCTTCCAACTCTCATTACAGGCAAGTCAAGCAGCACCAGTAGCCCAAGAACAGTGGTTCAAGAGGTTCCCACTGCTGGCCTTAAATGCAAGGCACAGAGAAGAGAGTGATGGCTGTGAACATATGAAAGAGGGTCTGGGCGGAACTTTTGACAGTGCCTGTTTTACTCTTTTCTCCCATTCTATTTCCATCTGAAAAATATTATAAATCTAGTATATTTAGGATACACTGGTATTTGATTCCATATTTTATGCTCTGAAACATTAGCTCATACCACTCTCCTCCTTCACTAAACTGTTTCATATGCCTTAATTACCATGAAGTGCCCTGAATCATCTCAGTGGAAGTGGTCTTCCATGTATATATAGTAATACCATTTCATTTAATTTCCCAAACCCAGAAGACTTTTAATTCTGCCCTACCTCTTCCAAATCATTCAAGGCAGGAAATGTTATTGTCATTTTACCTGCTTTGACCATAATATCTGAAGCCATTTGTGTGGGTATGTGATCAATTTGAAGTCGAATACACTGCCACAGGTCATGCGTCCTGGATATCATGAAGCCTGATGGAAATACATATAAAAAGTAGCAAGTGGTTTGTTTCAGTAGAACCATATGCGGAGATCAGAAATTCACCAAGAAATAGGGCTTTTAACTCCTGAGTTCTCCTCAGATTCCAATAAAACAAGCTTTAGGAGAGCAGCAAGCTTGCCTAGATAGACCCACAGTGATATCTCAGGACCTCCAACCGTGCTTGACACGTAGTGGGATTTCAGGGCACATTCCCTGAATCAATTACAATTTTACCCACCTGAACTATTGTTCTGTGGTTTTATTTAAACTAGTTGTCAGCATGGAATGACTTCTGCACTCCCTTCTGAAAGTGGGTGAATTTCCATGGTGAGCAATTCCTCTATATACAGTTTGCAAATCATTTTGGGAACCTTCCAAATGAAAGACACTGTATAAATATACCCTCCCACCGGCAGCCAGCCGGCTTTCTACCGGGGATGCATTTACATCACTTATGTACATAGTGTTTCATTTGGGGCATTGCTTTTATTTTTATGACCATAAAAGAAATATTCGCAGTATGAACAATAATGTAAAGTGTATTCAAGAAGATATATATTTGTATATTTTTATGATTTGAAACTTAGAAATCTGAAAGAAAAGCAGGCATGGCATTTTTCTTTCCCATTGCTGTTTGCTTTTTCATAGCATTCTTTATTATTTCTGAACTTTATGGTAGAATTTTGCTGAAATGCTCAAGTCTTTGCACATTATTTGAGAATATGTGGTGGTGGGTTCAAATGAATGTTGCTGGCAAAAGGTCTGAAAATGAAGGGTGCTTGATTTTGCTTTTATTCATATCTGTAATAATAGTTTGCTTTAGTGTCGCCTTTTTGTGCATGGAATCCTCTGTAAGTGGAGAAAGAGAACAGTAAGCAACTTTAGGTATAAAACATACTTTCTAAGTAACTTAGCATGATAATGGGGACTTGCACAGAGAAAAGAGACTTTGAAGAGACATATTTTAGCCTTTATAACAAAAGGGGGGCTGATTCCATAGAACATTACTGGAGAGCTAGACTTTGAATTTATCTCATACAGAAAATGTTTAATGAACTTTTGGAATAAATTGCCAACAGAGTTAAATCAAAACCTCGATAAATTATGTACTTACCTACACAAAATCATCTGCATACCAAAGATGAACGGAATTATAACTCCTTAATTTATACATTTCCATAATTAATTAAGTCTAAACATAGTGAAATATCCCACGTTAGACCTATTTTCCAGATATTTTTGCCTTAATTTCATTAAAAAGAGGAGCTACTGTGAATATTCAGAGTATTTTTTGCATAACAAAACATCCAAAAAGCTACATTAAATAAAACTCTTGCTCACTGAGGGATGATGTGAAATGTGGACAATTAAATGTAGGCTACCAATGGTTAAAGGCAGACTCAGTAAGAATTTGAGTTCATTTCCTGTGTTCACAATTCTCTCTCATACATGCAAAACCTTATATTTTCTCACTTTTTACTGCTAAAACAATGAAAGTGATTTTTGAAACCCTAGCTATAGGGTAGTAATGTTGGGAAATAGCTCACTCAGGTTATTTGTGGCTTATAAAGGAGATGTTATTGCGTTCTCCATCTCCTCAGTCAGAATATTATTGTAGCTAAACTCTAATTTCATACTCCCAGTAATACCAGCTTTGTTTCATTAAAATGAATTTCTTATTTAAAATATCTTGACATTCTTCTTTTTTATTATGAGAAAATAAAACAGCAGTTCCTTCAGTTGAGAGAAGCTAGAAGCATGGAATTGATCTGCAGCCAGTTTTTACTACAAACCCCATAATGCTTTGGATTATAGCCTACAATCCCCACACTGCAGCACCAAACTTACTGTTAACCATCCCGATACTGGAAGAGAAAAAGAACAGAACATTTGAGAAGAACTTTGTAACATGCAAAGATTCTGCTCAAATAGTAAATTATTAATTTTGGCAGTGTTTTCAGATTTGCTGGCCTTTTTCTTTACTAAAAAAGTCATATTTATGAATACGTGCACTATTTTTTCATCCTGACCGTAAGGTCATTTATTCTCAAACAATGTGCCCAGGTGTCGACTCCCCTTGTCAAAGGCTCTTTTACACCCAGCATTGAGTTGTGTAGTTTTTTAGTCCCCCCCGCCAACTTTGGAGGGAGGTCAGCTTTTTTCAGATTTTAAAATAAAATCACAATACATTGTTTAATGCTCTAAACATCTGCAAATGAAAATTTGGTGAAGTAATTAAAATTCTTAATTAGATGCACCTTGCAGCTGCTGTTAGTCTTAATTGGCAATAATGCAGTTACATTTTGTTCTGACACATATCTTCAGAAGAGTTAGAGAGAGAACTGAAGGGAGGCAAGAGGAAAATGTTCCCACACAGTTCAAGACAGTTCGCACAAAGAGGATCCCATGGCAACAAACAGCGAGGCCCGCAGTTGGCTCTGAGAGATCCAGGAATAGACAATGCTTCACCTTGGATTCAAACAAATACTTCCCTTCCTGGATCTGAAGAGAAAGCATTTTAAATCATCTCTTGCAATAAGATTTAAATGGTCAAATGTTCACCTGTGTCTTTAATTACACTTTTCAAAGCATCTGGAGCGTCTCTGCATACAGCCCATGTCAAGGTAATAATCAGGACTCATGCTCTGTGCAAAGTCACAAACTGGCCAAAGCCTTGCAAATAAAGGACTTGATTTTTGTACCATATGAATCTGGAATGGACCTTGGCAACCTGTGTTTTTACAGACAAGGAAACTGAGGCCAAGAGAAACTAAAGTGATTCCCTCGGGAAATTATGGCTACTTAGGAGTAGAAATTAGACTCAAATCTAGGATTTGAGCCTACAGTACAGAACTTTTACTTCTAAACTTGCTTGAAGCAATTAAATTTGTTAATTGTGCCCCTCCCAGTCCACTTGAGGTCTAGTTCTTCACTTAAATAGGTCAGCTGAAGGACTGTGATAAGTGTTGAAAATACCGCTCGCCGGCTGTGAGAAGAGGAGAATATACCTCCCCTTCACCTCGGGTCCTCGGCTTACTCTGGATTAGAGCATGTGGGGAAGGAGCAGGAAGAAGAGAAGGACTGGCACACAGGAGGTTAATCTGGGTGAGTTACCACCAGGGAAACCATGTATGTCAGCCTTGCCCGCACACTTTAACCAGATCTTCCCTCACCTTGGATTGAAAACTTCAATATAATGCTCCCTCCTTAAAAATGCAGATTGACCGCCCTTTCGTCTCCCAGTCCCCATCAGCCTCACCTGTACCTGACAGAGTTTGGCTTGCATTCGTTTAGCTCGCGTTTCACGGAATCCGTGCACGCGTTTCTTTGATCTTCAATTGTGTCTTACTCTCCAAATTAAATGAAGACCCAGTTCTCCAGGGCCCAGGCTGCTTTACCTATTTATTGTTTTATGTGGGGCTCATCCTCTTAAACTTTACATTACAAAAGCTTGTGGAAGTGGGTTAAGGTTTTCTAGAATGGGGCTACAGGTGGTGTCTGGGAAAGGTCGAATAGTGGGGCGAGGGAGGGGTGGGGACTGCAAAAGTGTTTCTCAGTCCTTTAAATGCCCTGCCCACCCCACTGTCGGAAACTAACACTGGTTGCCGCGTAAGTATTAACCCTACCCTAGAGTCTTGCTTCTCCAAGTGTGGTCCATACACCAGCAGCATTATGATGGCTCAAGGACCAGTTTATTAGAAATGCGGACTCTGAGAACTCACTCCAGACTTAACTGAATCAGAATCTGCATTTTAACAAGACACCCAGGTGATCATGCCTACGTTCAAGTTTGAGTAGTACAGAATCCCAGGTGGGTATTATACTACCCCAAGGTAGTATAAAGGGCAAGGATCTTAAACTGCGCAAATTTCCCAATTTAATTGACCGGAACCTACTTGGTCCCTCTTTTCCCGTTAGGACTCCATCTCAGAATCCTGCAGCGAACTCGGTTACGCGGTGGAGGGGAGGAGGATCCTTTTCAGTCTCCTCCTCCCTGCGCCCCGCCCCCACCCCCACGCTGCCAGAGAGCTTTCCACCAGCACCCACCTCCCAAAACCCTCTCCCTTAGGGAAAATAATGCTCCTCCCCAAACTGAAAGAGCGGCGGCCTGGAGGGTTACCGCCTGAAGGACTTACAGTTTACATATCAATACAGGCTGAAGCACTTTGCAAAACTGCCCTTTAGAAACAATTATCACCTTGCCCCCCCTGAGGTTCGGAGCAGTCCCCTCCCCTCCCGCACCCCGCTCCCTTTAGCAATCCCGTTTAAAGTGATATTGAGAATGGTTCTGTGGGGGCAGGGGTGCAGGGACAGAGAGCGATCGCGCGCTATAACAAATGTGCTTTAAAGAGAAGAGATGAAAAGGAGGTTATTGTGAGCGTGTCAGTTTAGGCATCGATCTCTGTACCTTTCTGCCTCCTAGAGAAATGGAACCCTAATTCTAAGGTGGCTTCCGCAGGAATGGATAAGCGTCCCCATTTGCCGTCCAGTTTTGCCTGGAAAGACAGATTCCCGTTATTTGAGGGCTCTCGGGGTCTTTTCCAAAAGATTTCCAGGCTACCCTCCTTCCTCTTTAGTCCTCAGAAAACTAAAACTCGCAAAGCGGTGGCGTTCTGTGGATTGGCTAGTACTAAAATATCCATTGGGTGGCAGTAACACTATCCTCTTTATGACTTGCAGCAAACCCAGAGAATGCATTCAATCAAATGAACCGATCTTGTAGAAACACTGGAATCATTTATGCATTGCAGTTTCTCTTTCTTGTTTTCGCTCCTTCTTTCCTGGGATATTTTGAGTGGATTGTGGCTATTAATCAAGATCTCGGGCTATTCGTGGTTTGCTTGTCGTTTTCGCTCAGGATTAGCATCATTCAAGGCAAACGCAAACCTGCTTTTTTTCCCCCCACTCTTCTGAAAAATCATTTTTGGGGGCTGCTGAAGAGAGCTAGGACCCAGGAGACACCTTCCCAAACAGCAGGGGTTGTGTGCTTTCACACAGCAGTACTGTACAAGGAAAACCCCGTCGGATCTGTTATTGCGGGATACTTGTGAAATATACATAGGATTCTTTCTTATGGCTGCATCCCGGATCTGGAAATTTTACTTGGGAACCAAGAGGATCTGAAGGGCTACATGTATACAGAAGATTTGCAAGCAAGACTCCGATTCTTGTTATAGAGCTCTCAGACTTCCTCACTTACGGGCCTTTTTCCTTCCTCCTTTTTAAAAAAATTTCTTCCCTCTTTTTCTGTTTTCTCCTCTCTCAATGTCTCCTTTTCTATCTGCCTCTTCTTTTTTCTCCTAGTCGTCTCCCCCCCCCCCCCCCCCCCCCGCTCTGCACCTGGATTGTATCTTCACGAAACAATCGGGCACTTTGAGAACTAACTGGAGGCAGTCTTGTAGGGAAGAGCTGTATGGAATTATCTGCTTTTATGGTGAACTTGGCATTTGTGAATGGGTATCTTGTTCACGATATTAATTGCTAGCAAAAACAAGAAAAAGAACACAGGAGTAAAACGTGGATTTTTCTGAATACGCATTGTGATGACCAGCAATTACCTTGCCGACTGATATCCAGAGGAGAATAATTTGGAAGACTGTTGTGGGTAAGGTCATTTTCTATATGCAAACCCATCAGTGGCGTGAGCAAACTTGGGCGTTTGTAATGGGAATGGGTGACTTGGATGATTGCTGCATCGCACTGATGGCTGTGATGTGGCCGTTATTGGCACTGAATGGAATAACTGCAGTTGGGTGTGTTGGTGTGTTGGTGTGTGTGCGTGTGTGTGTGTGTGTGTGTGTGTATGTAGATCTGTATTCTGAGTGTAATTGAAAATAAATCAAAGCATCACTTCCCCCTCCAATTATTTTGATATGGAAGAGTGTCTTGAATTAATTCCGGGTAGACACTCTATTGTTTGGATGCAATATTTGTGGCTCCTGTGTTCTGGAAGGGGTAGCAGCAGTGAAAGGAACACTTACTGAAGAACCCTATTTAAAATGAAACGAGCTACTCTTTATTCATTAAAAGAAATATGTTTTCAACTCAGTGCAGCATTCTGCTGCATTTCACAGCCGCAATGGGACCAGGGACATCCCACTTGTCAAGTTCTTAAACTTTAAGGTGATAATCATTGTTAATTATTCTCTAGGTTGTGATTATGGGCAATTATTATGTACCCTGGGCTACTTTTTTATCCACTGGATTTTCGTTTGGAATGAAAAGAAAAGAAAAGAAAAAGCTGAAAATGATGAGCAAAATAGAGAATCATGCAATATTATTTTAAATATCACCAAATGCTTTCTTTCTCAAGTTCAATAGCCCAATAATATAATTATTTACCTAATACCCTGAATAGCTGAAGCTGCGACCCACGTGCAGGGGAGTTGAAGGTCTGGAAGCAGAGACCATCCTTCTATTGCAATGCAGCCAGCTTTGGAAATGCAGGCAATTACACACTTCCCTTAACCTTAAGTTGAGGATGTGTCCTATCTGCTCCATCTATTTTACCCTTTCAGTTAAAAGTTAGAGACTAGACCACGAAGGATGTTTAAGCATATTCTGCCTGGGAAATGGGATAAAAAAATCAATATTGATGACGTGGTTCAGTGCACTGTACTGCAATGCTAAAGTCCCATATTCAGTACCTATGATGAGAGAATGGAGCATTTACATGTGTTATAAATCTCACCTGGTAGATTGATCTGAAGGGGAGGGGAGAAGATATGTGGATATGTAGGAAGATGGATGGAAGTCGTGCATAATCGGTGATTATGTAACTTCATTACATCAGCGAGCTTCAGTCAACGATAGTGAGATGAAATGATTGTATAGAGGGAGGCTCCATCACCCTGTTAACTTTTGAAGGCTTGTAACACCTAACAGAGGAGGAGGAGGACAGACAGAGATTAGCTCCGAGGGTCCTGTAAACCCTGATCTCTGTGGCAAATTTAGCATGAGTTTTCTCACAGTGAGTTTCTGAGGGACAGCAGATCTATGTTAGCTTTAGAGCTGGACAGGACCAATTTTAGCCACACCCGTGGAGAGTCAAAATGAGTCCGCAATCTTTCACAAGTGCCCCGTTGAGTAATTGGGGCTGATGATCCCAGCCAAGGTCATAGTTCTGTACCCTATGATTGACATACATGACCCCAACTGAGCAGAAAGTTAAATCGGTTGAAATGAAGACAGTGAGCAGAATGACTCTTCAGGGTCCTCTTGCATTTTGCCTGGTGGAGCTTAATGCAGATTTCAGCCTGGTGTTTCCCTCATAAAAAATGATTGCTTCCACAGTGTGTCAGAAGTGAGTGTTGTGTACCTTTATCTTTGCCTTGACAGACCTCTTTCTGGGCCATTTTAAGCCTCAGGGAAAAGAGAAGTAAAAACCTTCCAAGGTAATAATACCTTGTTAAATTAAAAAATAAATGGCAATGAGTTCATTATTAATACAAATCTCAGAAATAAAGAGCAATCAATTTTCAAGTTTTACTTCTTGAATGGCTTAAAGGACATGTTGCAGCCGCCTGCGACTTATACCATGAGATGAGATAAATGTACTGTGCTTGCTGTACAGAGGGGGGAATACTGCAGAATAAAATGTCATTCACCCTGATGTTTAATTTGGACTTGCGATTTTTTTTTAAAAAAAGAAGATACACATCAGCTCCTTTTTGGCCTTCTAATGTTTTGGGATCTGTTTTTCCCTTAATAGATTCTAAATTCTCTCAAAATGCAACTCTGCTGAAATCCTAACCCTGTGGAATTAAATCGTCTTTTCATCTCGTTGTGCTATTTCCTATTTCCCTTTACATTTATTTTCCCAACAAGGCTAAGGGACTTTTCTAGCATGGAGATGACATGATTCTTTCTGTTTTTCCTGTGGAGTCAGGTGCAGGATCTAGACATCTACTAAGTAACTTTGTGAAGATCTGCTTACCCCAAATCAGAATGGTGGAATGGGGGAATGAAATTTTGAGCTCCGATATTTGAGACCACTTTAATATTTCTGCAGGACATGCCTAAACATTGATATTTTTGTGCCAGTGGATTTGGAGGTTTGGTGTTCATATTGTGGAGAAAATTGGATGTGAAGTTAACTCCTGATTCCTTCCTTCAGGGGTCAGGGTAACACTACGGCTGCTTCCAGGCTGTTAGTCTCCAACTACGTATAGAAATACAGTCTGGGATGATATTTCATGTACTCCTTATTGTAATATTTTATAAATGACTCCTCATTTGTTTTCTGACATAAGCCACACATATGTTACCAAACAGGGCATATTCTGGAGGCTTTATAAGCTCGGTAGGGGATAGAAATAATGCTAGAAAGAAAAGTCTCTGAAAAAAGATACTGACCATCAAACATATGGACCCATGTAATTGCTGTCCTTTTAACTTGAAGACTGCATATATTCACATTAGGAAAGATAGTTTTGGTCATTTTGATGGCACTTTGTAACCTGTTACTTTCTTTTCGTAGACGATTATGTAACCGAGGCAGGTTATAGCATTTTTCTTCAGTATCCTACAAATCAGTAATAAAAAGCTTTGCTTAATAGGAAAGCACTTAAACATGAAGGCAGTGAATAATTTAAAATATCTATTTCTCTATTTCATTGCCCTTTTATCAGCCCAAGTTATGTAGTTAGATTAGAAAATATTTGGGGAAGATAGCAGAAGAAATACCATTTATAAATATGGAAAGTACTCATTTTATTTCCTGACTATTTGCTTCAGCAAAGTCAGGATGTCTAGCTGATAAGTAATCACAATATTCCTCAAACTAGGAAAAAATTTAAAAGAGATATTTATTATGTTTGCAATGTATGTGGACAAATCATGTTATTGTTAAAATGACATTTAAGAACAACTGAACTTTTAGGATTAATTTAAGATTTATATTTCAGATTCTTTTAGTGTGTTACAAACTGAAGTGTTTGGGATCTGCTTTGTCTCACAACAGATATGATCTTTGCTGTTTGGTAAATCTCATGTCTTTATAAAGCAGACTATAAAATGTGTGGCACCCAAAGCACCCAAGTGTTGATTAATAAGATTTAAAAGCAAGTTTTCTGGTCATGCTCAACTTATAAAGCATCATTGTAATAGCACCATTTGGGCAGCTATAGATAAAACCATGTCAGCATTTTTATTATTAAATTCCAATCCTATTTCCATTAGTTGTATCAGGAATGTCAAAGAGGAAGGAGCCCTGCTTTAAGAGACATCCAGGTATTGTGGAATTTGGGGCTGAGTCAGAGGGCCCCTGTTGCACTTCAGGCTCTGTCAGTGCCTTGTGACTTCTGACCCTGCATTTCACCTCTCAGGATTCAAGATAATCCTTTGAAATCAAGAATCCTTTAAAAGGATAGTTAACATTTTGCACTCAAGAAAGAAGACATGTGTCTAAGGGCTCACCATCCAGCCATGCCTTAGAAATACATGCAATCATTCTTAAGGGTTCTCCAAAGTTGTATGAATTTAACAGTGCATTTTTTCCCTCATACTCTTACTTTAAATCTTTGTAGGCTCTCTCTAGTCCCAATTACAGTTAGCTGGTAGGTACTATTGTTCAGTGAGTAAGTAACAGACAAATTGAAGGCTTTGGTTGCTAACTTTCACTCAGTACTCCATTTTTTCAGCAGTACTCATATGGGAATATAGTTGCCTTAAGTAACTAAAAAAACAGTTGCTTTTGAATAACATTCAAAGAATGGTAACTAAGGGTTTTGTGTGTGAGAGTGTTTTCAGCTGATTACTTGGTGTTTCATTTTGTTTTTTGTTTTTTTTTTTTTTAATGCTCCTGAGTACTCAGGTGTTTGTTTTGGGCACCAAGAGTACAAAACAAATGTTCACAAACTTGATGCTACTACTTTAAATCGGGTCAATTGACCAAAAAGCTACACTATTTTGTCACTTTATTACCAAAAGCACAATGCATTTGAATACTAAGTGTAATAGAGGGCATAAGAATATAAAGATAACAGTTCTGTTTTGGAATTTGCTCATTGCAATAATTACAAACGTTCTTTAGGGGGAGGCAATCCCCCGTGTGTCACCACTAACACTGCATTTCTTTAGTGTTCTTGTATCTTGGCATAAATATATTTACACATATAAGAAGGGCATAGGTGGTGATAGAACCTTCCATAGATGTTTTTAAGCGACTGGAGAATCAGGTGAAAAAGTAAGTTTTTATATTTTGGTGAAGGTAAAATTGGAAAATGGAAAATTAACCCCATAAATAAAAGTAAATGTACATGGACTTAAACAACTTTCCTACTAAAGAGCAACCTCTTTCTAAATTCCCAGTGTCTTACTTTTTATGTTAAGTATCCCCGATATTTCTCTGTTTCAGATGAATTTGATCATGCATGTTTATCTGACTTCACTGATGCCTGTAAATAGCCAGCATTTTCTTGGTTTCCTATATTTTTAAAATGCATATTCCCTTATGACTTATGGAACTGCTTTAGATTTGCTCAGGCATATTTACAAAGGAATATTATCGGAATGTAGACAGGCTTGTTTATTTGATAAATTCTGCTAATCACCTTACAAATATGCTTTTAATTTCCACCCAGAGAATGCCACCCTGGAGTGTCTTATACTGCAGACAGCATCCCATTACAGGCCAACCACATGGCTCAGTGGATGTTCCCTTGCTGCTTACCCTGACCATTGGCTTACAATGAAAGAGCCTTAATTGACAGGCTTTTTTGGTTCCCCTGTGTAGAAACTATATGCAGGTGTCAAAACTCTAAGATTCCTCAGGCCTTCAGCTTTGGAGAAGGGATGACTGACCGGCCCGATGGTGCTTGCCTATCACACAATCTGAAATTGCCAAGCAGTGAACTGTGGATAAAGCAGAGGGAGAAAGGAAAGCATTTTTAATATTTTTCTTCTGAAAATCTGCTCTTTCCTCTTTTCATATTAAAACATTCAAAGTAATTTTTCTCATGACAAGCTATTCAAAGAGTGTGTTATAGTTACTATGTTCATACATATAAAATGCAACAAATGGCACTGAGTTATTTTGTTCATACAAGAGTTACATATCTAAGAATACATATTTAACAGTAAAATTAGATTGTATTTTGTAATATTTCCCAAGTCAGGAAATACTGTGTGTGGAGTTTGGACTCAGCAAAAAAAAAAAAAAAAATGCAATGGACTGTGAATTGTGATCATATAATTATAGACTATCACTCTTTCAATATGTTTGTTAATTATGTAGCTTACACTTTATGTGAATTATAATTATAAATAAATCACTGTATGAATAATCATAAAATTATTCATAGCAGTTTATTTTGTCATGGCCTGATCGAAGTGATCTAATTGGTAGTTTCTTGCCCTATCAACATTTCCGTGTAATACAACTGTGAATTAGTATAGTGATCTTTATCATTTTCTGCTCTAAAGTTCCCCTTTATAATTAAAAAAATTGGGAGGCCACTTGATCATAGTTGTACTTTCAGTATCAGTTGATTGAGCAAATGCATAATAATAATAATGATAATTATGCATATGATCAGTCTTTTAAAAATGAATTTGACTGTGTATAGTCACAACAGGGTCTATTTATATCTTTGAAATACATTATTTATCTATATAAAAAATTTGGTGTATAGTCTAGATTCTAGACCTCTTGGAGTAACTCCTGCAGCCCTAAATAAAAGGCATATGTCTACACTCAAAATACTTGCATTACATATGCACATGCAACATGTTATCTTACATACAAAATAAAAAGCAAATGCATATGATGGTGAAATGTGAATCAAAGGAATTAGATTTTTGGATGTGTAGAGTTGGAGTATCTAGTTTCCTAAGAATATATTTAAAATTCCAACACAGGTAAATTCATTTTCAAACTTTAAGATTAAACTATTATAACATAGAAGTGTCTGATGTTATGGAATACTTGCATTTTAAAATATAAAATAAACACCATTTTTATTGCAGTCAAATGGAAATGAATTCTTATAAATGTAGCCAGAGCTGATTATGGTAGCCTCATACAAATCTAATGAAATTATATAAAGCGTGGAAGTATACAGATGCCCCATTATGTCATTTTAGCCAACAAGGAAATTTTGACCCAGAGGAATGAAATTAAGTTCCAAGATCTCACAGTTCATTTGCTGTCTCTCCCATGATGTGTGATTCCACTTTTCTGATATGATACAAGCCCTCAGCAGAGTATTTTAGTTACGTAGCAATATGTCCTGCCATAAGATATTTTTGTAGTAGTGTGAAGCATAAGAAAAGTAATTGTTCTTGTTGAAGCTAATTTTAGTGCATCTCATCTTTTGGCCTCTCACTCACTTAATTGATTCGCAATCATTCACATGGCACCCCCACTCGGAATCTGCGGACTTTATTTTTCCTTTATGCACACCATATACTCTTGACCTCATTTGCTCTCTGGAGACACAAGACAGGGAAAGTTGGAAAAATAGGTCACAGGTGGGGCATCCTTGCTTTTCCATACTGTCCTCTTTCCCATTAGCTTTCTATCTCCCCACGTGCAAGGAATTGCTCTTCTTTGGAGCCCCTCCTTTTTCTTGACTTTCCCACACATCCCACAATGGACGTCTCTGGCTCTTAGGATTGTGTCCTGCCTTCTTGCTTCCAAAGTCATCCCCCTAGAGGTCCTTATCAAAATATATTTTAGCCACATTTGGCCCCTCTTTGAAGATATGGAATTCCATATTTCATTTCTTCACCAACAGGGTCACTCTGCTTACATAGACCATAATAATGAACCAATTTGGGAATAATGATGGCAATATTATTTATATCTGATTTGCCAAGCTACCACCATACAGCTACTAGGTGAAGGAGATACAGCCATATGGATCTCTGATTTTTGTTAAGATGTGTAACATATGAACCACTGGTAATATGCTAAAGGAAAACATTGGCAATAATAGGTTTTGCCCCTTCATATTAGGATAGTGACATTTGGAGAAAATATGCCATTATTTTGTTCTGACCCAGATAAAAATGGCTTCAGTAGATTGCATTGTAGCTGATAAGGTGGAGAGGGGGCTGTGAAGAACATCCTCTTATTCTGGTTGGATCTTGCAGTGCCCTCTCGTCCTCCTGAGTAGGCAGCTGCCGAACATACCTGTTTGAAGAAATGACACTGACTATGGGTACCACAATGTTCCCAGCCTCTTGCCAACTTTATTTCAGAAGGAACACAGTCAGAGGAGCTAAACACAGCAGTAAAAATGGAAAGCCAAGAGACTTAAAATGGTATCAGCTATTTTGTGTAAACAAAGCTTCATGTGGCCAAGGAAGAAAATTTGAATGTAACAAATGAATCTGGTGGCTCGCAGTGCTAGGCTTTTGAATACCCCTGAGCCCCTAATTGTTCTCACCATGACTGAACTCCTGAATGGTACTCAAGAGGTTTCCAGTGCCACAGTGTGTAGAGTAAATGCATTCAAGGGGTCTCTAGGGGGTTTGGACTCTGCTGCTTTCCCTTGTCGGGGTTCTCCTCCAGGCCCATAATAACACAGTCACAGAGCAAGCCGCTCCATCAGTGAGTGTGCTCATCGCAGTGAGTGAACAGTTTAGCTTCGCTCCAGGAGGCCAGTGCCTGTCTGTTTTGTATTTCCAGGGCCCAGCATTGTGCATGGCTTAGAGTAGGTCACCAGTACATCATTGTGACATGAACAAATGCTGAAGCATTTAGTGACAACAGATCAGTTTGAGGTCAGAGTTCTCCCAACCCCATGAAGCATGGTAAAGTGGGAAAAAAAACTGCTGATTTAGGAAAGCCAAAAAGGAAAATTGAGTAATAAAGGAGAAAGGATTAGTATTAGTAGTTTGTAATCTACAAATAGAAAAAATAGCTGACCCTTCTTTGCTCATTTCCTTCCTTCCTTCTTTCCTTCCTTCCTTCCTTCCTTCTTGCCTCCCTCCTTTCCTCTTCCTTCTTTCTACTCCCACCATAAATATTTGTGTGCCTTCATTGTACAAGGAGCTATAAGAGCGTGTTCAAGGGATATTGAGATGAGTGATAGCATATATCTGGGCCCAAAGATGGTCAGGGGTAGGGGTGATAAACAAAATCATATGTAGTTGTAATTCATGATAGTCTACTATGTGTACTTCCAAGAGAGGTGTCAAGTATGGTACAGGCTTGGGAAAGGGTCAGAACATGTGCACTTGGAGGGGTTAGGAGAGGCTCGTTAAAGGAAATGAGGTTTAACTAGACTTTGAAGGAGCTCACACTGGTGTGGAAAGGAAAAACATTCCAGACAGAGGAGAATCAAGAACAGAGATATCATAGTATCATGGGATACTTGATGCAGAATGTAAGAAGGTAAGGCTGGAGCCCCAAGTCTCCAGGTCTGGCAGCCAGGAACAAATGGAATGGGGTTTCATGGGCATAAGGAAAACAGAACATTCTATGACCTACTCAGATTTATGCTTTAGGGAGAAGAGGAACAAATTAAGAATCTGTATCTCTAAGGTACCTTTGATTCCCAGTTTTGTGAATTTCCCAAGGGCTCCCAAATTCCATCTCTATTGCAACTTTCTTACTGTTGAACCCCTGTTCTCCAACAGCCATCATGGGCTCTCTTCATTTCCTTTTCCCTTGCCTCTTTTCTAAGACTAAACTACTGTTACCAGTGCTAGGTAATTACAGAGCCAAAGTTTAAAATTAACTTTTTTTTTTTTTTAAGCAGAAGGCAACATTCTATAATGGAATGTATCCATTCAAACTCTCTTTGCTTAGTTAGAAAGTTACCACCCACCCTAGCAAAAATGCTGTGGTTTATATGTAACTCTTCAGTGAGAATGTTTGGCAATTCATTTGGGAAGAAGGGGAAGTTGGAAAAGGCAGCTGGGGAGAAAAAGAAAAAGGAAAGTGCTTTATGTAATGTAATGGCAAGTTCGAAATATAAAATCCAAAATGATTTTTTTTTATTAAGATCATATGGAAAAAGAGTATTGCTTTAGAGTATAATATATATTCGGTAACAAGAAAATAGGATTTGGGTGCCTGGGTGGCTCAGTCCGTTAAGCTTCTGCCTTTGGCTCTGGTCTTGATCCTAGGGTCATGAGATCAAGCCCTGCATCAGGCTCCTTGCTCAGCAGGGAGTCTGCTTCTCCTTCTCCCTCTGCGGCTCCCCCTGCTTGTGCTCTTTCTCTCAAATAAATAAATAAAATCTTAAAAAAAAGAAAATAGGATTTATTCCTAGCAAGTATGAATCATTTTCTTAATTCCCAATAATTATAACACTTTGAAATTCTAGGAAAGAAAGCCAGTATGGCTTATGCTGGTCCTTGGTCACCACTGTTCTTTGATCCTATTAAATTAGCAAAATCGCTCCTTCCAATATGCCATTTAATTGATTAACTCCTTCATGTGAATGAGAACTATTTGAGGGTCCTGTCTATTATAAGGATTGTGCTTAACATGGACTGAAGATTGTAAAGAAAGTTCTTGCCATGTTTATGGGTGAGTGGGGAAAACATCTGTGTTCAGTTGGGTTCCCTGGAAACAGACGGTTTAGTTGCTTCTGCGGCAGAGGAAGAAAGCGATTGCGGTGTGGTTGCACCTGAAGATTTACTGGTATAGAACAAACATAACGAAAGCAGTGTTTCCTTAGTGTTAGCCAATCTGTGATTTGGAATAGTGGCGGCGGTGGGGGGGTAGGACTAGTTTTGAATATAATGAATTTGGAATTATAGAAATAATATATCCAAGAATTCCATACTTACTGAAAAAAAGAGTCATATGACACTATTCACTTTTATATTACATGACATACTAATTTATTTCCTTAATGCAAGGGAAGTGTTATTACTTCATATATTAAAATGCTTTCTTTGGCCCTAGTGAGGTGGTATAGGCATCTTCAGGTTTTTATTTCCTGTAAAGATATTTAGTCAAGTTGAATTCACTGAGACCATTGTGCCAGTAATTTTTAAGAGTAGTGGCTGTGTCTAAATGGGCACCCACTCATTAAATCATAGAAAATTTGAATAAGAATGAACTTAGTACACCTCCTTGCAGATATATAAAATCTCTACTACAACTCAAATAATTATCCGTTACCTCGTATTCACTTTAATCAAAAACCATGTTGACTATTTTTCTCCTCAGTTGACCTGACATTCGACATTCAATTCAGTTCAACCAATACTCCCAGATTATGTACCTTCTCCACACTAAATGCAAGCACTAGGTTAGAATGGGCAATTCACTCATTGCCAATGTAAGTAAAGGCGTAGATTGCTAAGTATTTTTAAAGACTTGTCTTAAAAGAAACAAGTAGTTCTCACCACCACCACTAAGTCTACTCTTCAAATACTGGATCCATTTCTTCTCTGGTCCTTGCATGTCTTTGGTAATTAGAAAAGTTTATGGTATTTTTCAAAGACCAAGAATTCAATGAAAATGATACTCCTTTTCCATTACAATACTCCCCTTGTGTTTATGGATGTAAATGTTTTATTTTTTAAGTACATATTATTAAGCTGATTAAGGGGATTCAGCATCTCTATATATTGACTGTATTTTTTTAATTCACTATAACTTCAAGGCTCCAGGCTCATAAGTTATTCCATTTTTACTGTTTTTATCATGCTGTTTGTACACAGCACACTTTTCTTTTATCCTCCTAGAGTTGAGTCAATTGATTTTAGCTTTGCCACACAAAGTATCACATTTCTTAAAGTAGTAAGTCATGTGATTTTAAATTTCCTACTCAGGAGCTATGTAGATGGTATGGGAGAGGAGTGATGCCTAGTGGAACAGACTGTGCATCAGAAGCTCTTTAAACCTCATCTATATTTGTAAGTTAAAAAAACAGAATTACTATTTCCTGTTCCCAATATTAAAATTAGCTTTAATTTCTTAAGATCATAATCAGAGAAGGTGTTGGGTTATTGCTCTTAGCATCTTCCTTGGCCTTACCCAATTTCTTGGAACCAAAGATTCAAATCCTGGTAGATCTAAACTCATCTTAAATTGGTTTTGGTACTCCTGGTAGCCCAATCTTACTAGTAGTATTATTTGTTTTATTGTTACTATGGCTACGATTACAAAAGTATAAAAAGAATACATATTATAAAATCTCATCATGTGGCTTCAGTCCAGATTTTTGGATCTGAAGGATATTAACAAATTGAGGGTTCAGTTTAACTTCACTGGAATCATTAGTTAAGTCACAGATGTTGAACAGACGTAGCTATTACAATTTAGTACCATCGTAAGGAAGAATTACAGCCTCAAAGCTTATATTTGTATTTGCACAAATTTTCTTTTTGAGAATCTCAAAAGGTAAGTGGAAATTGTTTAATTCCAAAGGATAGTCTCTCAAAAAACTTATTTGTATGAGACCTGTTCTAATTTTATTTTTGGAATATTAAAGTGTGGGAGAGCTTAGGGCAATGCACAAAATATGTTGAGTTCCAAGTCATTGTCCAAACAAAGAAAGAGCTGCATAGACCAAGACACCAGCCATTGAATATAATAAGCTTAAACCAGGCAGTTAGTTACCTGGCCCCTGACAATACTATGAAGTGTACGGATTTTGCCTGTGATATTCTTCTGCCTCAACTTAAGCATATCTCTATCTCTTTTGACCACCATGTGCTAACTGAAATAACTTTGATTTCTGAATGCTGAGAGTTCCCCGCCATGGAGAACACTGTTCTCCTAAGAATATTATGTGCTCCCAAGTCACTGCTAGCTGTGTCTTTTTCTCATCAAATTTACCATTTAAAAATTTTACTTCTGTGTGTCTCCCCGACTTGAATGTAAGTCTGAGAGGGTAGGACCTCAGCTTTCTGGGTCACCACATATCTTTGGTGCCTGGGACAGTGCCTGGCCCCTAGTATCACTCAGTAATGATCAAAGAGAGGGAGGAAACAAAGAAAGAAGGAAAGTTCTCCAAAGGTATCCTGGTCTCAGCAAGATACAAAAAGGAAGAGGAGTTTGTTGAAATAACACAGTAAGCCCAGCTTAGCACATATAATGGCATTCCTGATGCAGTGGGATATATATAGTAAAGGGAGTGTCTATTCCATCCCTCAGGTCAGAACACAGGCTCCACCACATGCTTTAAAAAGCCAGGTCAGTTGATAAGACACACTAAATGCCAAGCTGAGAGCTTAGAACCTCTAGCCAAAGGTTTTGGTTACATCAATAATGCAGAAAACAGTGTTTTAGGACCATTAACCTGACAGTAATTTTGAAGGTGAGTGAAACAGAAATGGACTGGAGCCTATACTTAGGTAGCTACTGCATTTTTATAAATTACAAGGTGATAAAACTCCTCATATTTTTTTTGGCTTTGTGACTTCTTTCTCTATAATTTTTCCCCAGCATGTAAGTATTTGTTAAGAGGAAGCTTTTAAGAAATCATTGAGGGGCGCCTGGGTGGCGCAGTCAGTTAGGTGTCTGATTTGGGCTTGTTTATGATCTCAGGGTCCTGGGATCAAGCCCCACGTTGTTGGGCTCCCTGCTCAGTGGGGAGTCTGCTTCTCCCTCTCCCTCTCCCCCTCCCCCTGCTTATGTGTGTGTGCATGCGCACGTGCTCTCTCTCTCTCTCAAATAAATAAATAAAATCTTAAAAAAAAAAAGGGCGCCTCAATTAAAAAAAATTGAATTTTTTTAAAGATTTTTTATTTTATTATTTGAGAGAGAGAGAATGAGAGATAGAGAGTACAAGAGGGAAGAGGGTCAGAGGGAGAAGCAGACTCCCTGCTGAGCAGGGAGCCCGATGTGGGACTTGATCCCGGGACTCCAGGATCATGACCTGAGCCGAAGGCAGTCGCTTAACCAACTGAGCCACCCAGGCGCCCAAAAAAATTGAATTTTCATCTTCACTCTTCTTGGTATTAATATGTTCTCTCCTAATTGCAGAAGATCTCATGGTATACTAGAATTGACATTAGGATCAAGACAAGTCTGAGTTCCAATTTTGGCATTAACATTTACTAGCTCTGTAAACTCTGACAGGTCACTTGGTGTTTCAGAGTTTTGGTTTCCAGATCTTTAAGAGAAAAAATGCCTACCTTTAGGATTACCGGGGGAAGTAAAAATAATATTTGTAAAACATATAGTGTAGTGCTTTATAAATAGTAGCTATACAATAAATGGTAATCCTTATTATTTTAATATTTTCACATGTGTTACATTGTTAAAATATAGCAGTTAAGAACATTACATAGTTTTGTCACCATACCCAATGGTCATTTTTCCATCCTCATCTCAGGTGATCTGTGAGCAGCATTTGTACAATGGATCATTCCTTCTCCTTGGTACATTTTCTTCACTTGGCTTTTGGGATAACACAATCTCTTGGTTTAAGTTCTATTTCGCTGGTTGCTTCTTTTCAGTCTCCTTTGCTGGTCTCTTCCCTTCCCTCTTCTTCTTGTTGGAATGACCTATGGCTTAGCTCTCAGTGGTCTTCTCAGTCTACACTCAGCCCATTAGGGAGTTCATCAGCCATTTGCATGGCTATAAATACCATTTTTGTCGCCACTTCCTACATTTATACCCTCACCTTGGTCTCTCTTCTAAACTCCAAACACGTGCATCCAACTGCTTATCTGACATCATCACCTATTTGACATTGTCAGTTACCTTGTCCAAAACTGACTTGTCTTTTCTCACTACTCTACTCTGTGTTCCCATCTCAACTGATGTCAGTTTTATCCCTCTATGTGTTCTGGCCAAAAATCTTGGTATCATTCATCATTCCTCTCCTTCTCTGACATGCCACATCCAATGTGTCATCAAGCCCTGTTGGTACTATCTTCACACATATCCAGAATTTAACCACGTATCACCATGTCTACCGCTGTCACCTTTGTTGGAGCCTCCATCATCTCTTTCCTGAATTGCTGCAGTGACTGTCCAAACTGACTCTGTGTCTCTGCCATTGCCCTCTACAATCTGCTCTCCATACAGCAGCTACAGTTGTCCTTTGAAAATGGAATGCAGATCATGTGAAGCTTGCTGGTTTTACTGAGTCAAAGCAAAATACTTGTGATGGCCTAGAGACATGGCCTACATTAATTCTTTGACTTCATGTCTCCTACTCATCGAGGCTTTTCCAACTTTCTTATTTCTTTCTATCCTCAATTTGATGTTCCTTGAACGTGACAGATAAACTCTTGCCTTAGGACCTTTTCACTGGCTGTTCTCTTTATCTCATACAATATTCCCCAGAGGTCTCAAGGCTCACTTTCTCACCTCCACCATTTTTGGCTTTTATGTGTCATCTCCATGAGACCCACCCTGATCACACCCTCGAAAATTGTAACACACCCACCTCCACACACTCCTGATCTCCTTGTCAGCTTTCAGTTTAATTTTTTTTAGGCATTTCCTAGCCTGTAACATATTTTATAAGTTACTTCTTTATTATACTTATTGGTTATCACCACAATTTTAGCTCCACAAGAGCAGGGATCCTCATCCATTTAGTTCACTGTGGTGTCCCAAGCACCAAGAACAGTGTAAATTTGGTGAAAATTTACAAAATGAATAAATATTGTTACAAAATAGAGATAATAATCCTCCATACCTAATGATGCTGTTGTGAAGATTTAAATAAGATGGTGCAGTTAAAGTATTTTATCACTAGGCCTGGCACATATTAGGGGCTCAGTAAAAGGTGGCTATTACTGAGTGTCTCACGGAAGTTAATTCACATGACGTACTCCAAAAATCAAAAGTATTACAGCTTTTGAACCCTTTCTTCCAAATTGAAATTTTACTAATTGGCACCACGAGAAGAGAATGTCTGCTCTAGGTAAAGATGAGCAGATCCTATTATTATTAGGTTCATCTAGTAAAGGACAAAGAAAGGTATACAAATATTCAGCAATAGTCGATAGCTCAGATATGTCAGTAAATTCAAATAACACTGTTCTTTTTACTTTATACAGTTTAAACTTCATATAATTTAAAAAGTTGGTGACAATTAAATATTCTCTAACATGGGAAAATTTTAAGAATACTGCAATAAGATGGTTTACAAGATTACTGAGAACTCCCCAAGAGTTAAGGAGCTGACAAAAATGATATTCCCACTATACATTTTAATGACTAACCAATTTCTTTTTGTAGAATCCAATGACAGTTTGAATTGTTGAACATATTTAATATTTGTGGTTCTTTCCCACATTTCATAAATAGAAAAAAAATAATAATTGAAATGAGATAGTCTTATGTGTATCACAAATGCAGGTCTTAGTGTGTGGAATTCAATAGAAAATAAATACTTTATTTTTCTATCTTTATTTGTGAAAACATTGAATAATAGTTATAACTGGAAGCCTTTGTAAGTCAAAACAAAAAGTATTATTTCCAGCTATTGAATGGATGTTCTCATTTTGTCTCTTTCCCAATCATCAGTTGCCTATTCTAATAAAATACATTCATTCTTCTATATTTCATTCATATAGCTTAGTCTTTTCCAGAAAATTTACAAATGTTTTACTGCCTGCCAAGCCTTGTGTAATTAAACTAGATGACAGAATGTGCCCATAGTTTATTCTGTGGATTTCTGACTATAGATGCAGAGATTTACATTAAGTCAGGGGTAAATGATACATTTGTATATATTTCTTCTTCCACTAAAAATACTTTGAGAATGTTGACTCTGGAATTCACTAAACAGGCAATTTGTGAATAAATCTATTGCCGGTTTTTCTTATTCTTTCATTCTTTTGGGTGTTCTTCATACAACTTCATTTCCTTTCTCCAGGCTTGATATGTTCAGATATTCACCTCCTTCTGCCAAAGTTCATTATTTTTCTTACCACCCAGATAAAGGGTGAGAAATGGAAGAAAGAGGGGAAAAAGAAGAGTGGCAAACTTCACATTATTGTCTGGATGCTACTTTGATCTAAACATTGTAAGTTTTCTTCCAACTATTTTAGAAGAACCACTTTTTCTAGCATTTTTATTGCCACTCATGCCTACTTCACTTTGTTACTCCTCTGCTGGTTGTGGGTGGATGGAGTTTGACTATTTCAGAATAGTTACTGGTGGGTGGGTTCAAGAATCTCTAGTGGGTTGAGAAAAAAGCCATGTTTATATAGATAGTGATCCTTCTATTAAAATCCTGAGAGTGAGTAATATTTAATGGCTATGTTCACCACGCACATAGCAGAGTCCATCTGTACAGGAACTGACAGTATCTGAAGAGAATTCCATGGAGTCTTGGTATTCCTGTAAAGGCTTTGTGTGCAGGGGCTCTGATCTCTAAAATTTGATTCTTTTACTTGGTAGACAAAGTTTCTCTCCTGAAGGCATGACACGGGCCAGAATGTCTACGAGTCTGTACAAGTGCAAAATGCTATGGATCTGTCAAGACTTTGCTTTCCCACCACAGCAGATCAAAGTACACAGCATTAGGGCCTGGTATACATCGCTTTGACTCTAGGTGTAATACATTTATGTTGATTGGCTTTATATTGTGGGTACCTGTGGTAGTCCCATGATCTGCTTAGATGCCAAGTGAGTGCATTCTCTTCTTGGATTTGAAGTCTGGTTCTTTTATATTTTGAAATTCAGAGCTGGTAGAGACCAGTGATGCTGTGACTACATCAAAAGCACCATTAAATTTAGCAAACACTTTCTGTGTGGTCAGGCCACCAAAAATAATGAGGCTCTCAAAATATAGAAGATTTTTGTTGGTTGTTCTGGAAAGACCACTTCACTTAAGTGATATATAAATCATAATAAATTCTAAGTAGGTATCATTATATTCTCATTTCTTGTCTTTTCTGTATCTGAGAAAATGTCTTTAACTTAATCTTTACCACTTACCTTAATCTTCAGAGATTGAGTAATCATTGCTTTTCATGACCTACTTCACTGAAACAATACTACTATCAAAGCATGGGATTTGGGTAGCTACAGTAATGTGTACAGCTGAATCATAACTTTTGTAAGCAGAGAGCAGGTAATCAAATTACATATACTGTGTTGTAATTATCATTCAAAAACTCAACATACTAGGACAATTAAGTGTCCAAATGATTTAAGATAGAAAGCCCATTTAAAAGAACATTTTACTTTCATTTTATTGGCAAGTTTTAAGACCAGAATTTAAAAAGTCCCAAAATGGACATAATTTAGGAAGTGCATTTTAATGAAGAAAGTAGAGAAAATGCTAAATGATTTGGGGGAAAAGAAGGATATTTATATCTTTTATAACTTCTATAAGTGATACAACTTCTATCACTGCTGATTTTTTTCCTGTTCCTTAAAGAATGAAATAGTTAGGTGTGATGGACGGTACCAAAGTCAGACTGACATGAAGATGTGAATGTTTCAAATAAGTGACATATTTTAATTTGAGATTTCAAATCTAATATAACATGCAAATTGCAATAGTCCTTAATGTAGAAAAGGGGAAAAATGTAGTGATTGAGTTTGGGGAAATTGTAAATTGGGCAGATCTAGCCAGCTGCAGTGATGAACAAGGCTTCCTTTATTATTGCTTCAAGAAAAGCTATTGAGTGGCTAGCACAAAGTAGCTGCTTGAATGCGGGAATATCCAATATCCCTTTGAGAGACGTATTTGATTATACATTTTCCCTTTACCCTCTTGTTTCTTTCTAGCTCTCCAAGTTCCACAAAAAGTTCCCAGGACCACTGTTGTTGTTATCCATGGTTTTGTTTTTTGACCCATAGGTGATACTACAGACAACTGTTATCTATGTAAAATGATCTTATCAATCTTTAACTTTATACCTTATCCTGATGTTCCTTTGTATAAAATCCTCCAATCCCTCCTTGATGCTTAGAGGATTAACTGTAAACGGGTTAGCCTGACAGGCATTTTTTTACTATCTAGTTGAAGAATCCTTTTTCAGCTTTATTTCACACTCTTGTCGAAATGACTTCTCAGCATGCATACCCTTTTACAGTGCTGAACACACACACACACACACACACACACACACACACACACACACACACACAAACACGTATACCTACCCCTCCCCCCCACACACACATATACACACTCCTCTCTAGTTAGTATATGCTTCCCACTAATTTCTGCCTGGAAAACTCTTACTCATCCTTCAATACCCATCTCAGGTGTCTCCTCTGTTAAGCCTGTCTCAACTTCCCTGGTAGAGTGTGCTGTCCAACACCACTCTCCATCATCCCCAATGGTAAGAATACAAATTGGTGCTAAAGTACTTACTTTATTGTAATTAGTTTGTCTCTCTCTCCTGTCAGAATAGAAGCTTCACAAAGACCTGATACATCTCTGAAAAAATTAGCCCAGCACGTAGGGCTCATCATAACAGATCACAGTGAATACTTGATTGATTGAATGAACGGATCTTTACTTGGGGCTTTCACACAACCTACAGTTGAGGGTGCCAATTCAGTGTGCAGAGTTGGAAGCTGTTTGCAGTTCTATGGTCTGCCAACACATCCTTGGTTGTTGTAAACTCCTCACTGATAGGATTTTTTCCAACAGTACTTGGCTTGGTTAGAGTGTTCAAAATTGTTCTTTACTGTGTCTGTTTTTTCCCGCCCTGCTCAACTTCATTCTCTCAGTTTCTGTACAGCAGGCTGCTGGGACATCCTGTTGTTACCCATTCCCCTCCTCTGCCTTGCCCATCCAGGTGACTTTGTGACAAGAAAGGCTAGGAGCCTGGCCAGCTTCCAGCATCTTGTTGCTGGCGATCCTGTATTACAGTAGGCATTTGAGTGGTGAACCTGGGCCTGTTGCCATAACCAGCAGTGAAGGTAAATACATTCCAGTGCCGATAAGGACGAAGGCATGAAAGTAAATCCATGCAGAATTGACTTTGTCAGTGCTTTCTTGTAAAGGAGATTATCCATGCAAAGTGCACTGGTAGCAGTAGGCATTATTTTGTTACTTGTAGTTCTAGATGAAAGGACGCCAGTATTCTTCACCTTAATTGGTGTTTTAGCAAGAAGCTGATGTTAATGGAAAGTACCATACCTTGTTGCATGGGTTGCCTTGCTCTGCTCAGGGATGGAGAAGTGAATCATACATAGTCCTACAGCTCAATGCTTCCCCAACTTGAATTGCTTATGAATCACCCAGGGGATTTTGATTCAGTAGATCTGGGAGAGAGCCAAAGTTCTGCATTCCTAACAAAGTCCCAGGTGGTACCACGATGCCAGTATTGCTGCTCTGAGTGCCTCACACTGAACCGCAAAGATGTAGAGGGAAGAGTGAGCTCCTCAAAAAGCAATGCTGGCTGGGGGCACCTGGGTGGCTCAGTGGGTTGAGCGTCTGCCTTCAGCTCAGGTCATGGTCTCAGGGCCCTGGGATCGAGCCCTGCGTCAGGCTCCCTGCTCAGTGGTGAGTCTGCTTCCTCTCCCTCTCCCTCTGTGATCTTTCTCACTTTATCTCAAATAAATAAATAAAAATCTTCAAAAAAAAAAAAAAAAGCAATGCTGGCTAATGGGCATGCCCTGTCTATCTCGGTGCTTCGACAATGCCACAGGACGACAAGAACATGCCCTAACACAAAATAAATCCCTTCCCCCATCACCACTTCACGTTAGTGCAGCTTGTTGCTCATGGTGGAAACCTGCCTGCATCTGTGGTCTCCCTCACACAGGAAGGCCTCTTAAGGTTCTTTGTGGAGAAGAGAAGATCTTGGCTACTCCCCCTCCCCAATCTTTGGTCAGAATGATTTAGTACATTAAAAGAACAAATCTTTCTCTTAGGGTTTGACTATCTTACCTACAGAGGAAGTGAAGTTCAGTTGCCAAGAATTTAGGGAGTCCGGCGAATTGCCACCAGGTCAGCTTTTTCTCCTAACTCGCCAAGAGAGCAGAGGACTCTCATTTATCGACCTCCTGCCACATGTGGGCACTATGTTTTAGGTGGTGGAGATACAGAGGCGTAAAGCATAGTCTCTTCCCTAAGAGAGCTTACAATTTACTCCATTAAAGGATCACCCTTTTGACCTATACTTGTCTTTAAAAGTACACATTTATTTACTGCTTATTAACCAAAATGTTGCTAGGACACTAACATAAGGAGAATATATTATATTTTGAAGGCTAAATCATGAAACACATTTACAGTATAGTTAGTAGAATTGTGAATGATAATCGCATGCCACCTCCAGCCTGTAAATCATAGTTTCCTAGCTGTGCTTTAAAAACAAATGTGACCATAGGCCAACTGCTGTCGTAGCACAAGGAGTACTCTTGTTAAACCACAAAGGGCATCCCAGAGTTTTAATTTTGTTTCTATGTGTAAAATTATATACTCTTTGGATAGCTACTAAATTTGGCCACACCGCCATACTTCTGAGTAGAGGTGAGAGAGGGGAGCAGATAACTATAGACCATGAGATAGAATGCAGTAAACACCAAAGAAGTGAAACATAGATACGGTTGTAGTTGGTAACCAGCTCAGGGACCAAATCTAGCCCACCACCGGTTTTTTGTAAATACAGTTTTAGTGGAACCCATTTCTGTTATCTGTGGTTGCTTTCAGCTTACAACCACAGAGTTGAGGAGGTGTTAACAGAAATTGTATGGCTTGCAGAACCTAAGATCTATCCCTGTAAGAAACATTTTGCTGACCCCTAGAGTGTAAGAAGTAGGCTCATTTCTTTTTTTTTTTTAATTATAAATTGGATTATAACATTGTGTAAGTTTAAGGTACACTGATATATGTGGGGTCAGGGCCAGGGAACAAAAGGAAGCCTTCCAACTGTGGTCCACCACTGCTCTTCCCAGTCCTGGCTCTCTCCTGCACTTTGATGGACCTCATATACATCTTGTTCATATCCAAGTTCCATTTACCTTCCCCACAGCCCTGCCTCAAAAACACCTGTACCTTGACCTTCCTTCAAGGGTAGGGTTACACACACAAGCACTGTGGGGTCTGTCTTCAGGGAGCCATCCAAAAGAAGAGATCCACAGGGGTCTCTTATATTCTTTGCCCCATGGGCAAGTGGCTTGGCAGGAACAGGGCCAGAGTAGATCCTCTAAAGGGAGGGGTAGGGCAGGGGCCTCTATCCCTGGGTCTAAGGGTAATACCACTAAGAAATCTCATTTAAATTGGAAGCTGGACAAGGGAAATATTAGGAAAGTCTTTTAGTTAGGTGTGATACTGTAATTTATAATAAGAAAAAAATATGTATATATAGTCTTCTTCCCTGTTTCTGGCACAGAGCTCCTAAAACCTTGGAATTTCCTAAGTGCTGAGAGTGATAAAGGTATCTTTTGTTATGTTCATGAGGTGACTTTTGTAAGGCACCTAAAGATGGGGGCTGGTCATCAAGAGACCCAGACCTGTAATTAGAGGGTTAGAACTTTCAGTTCCCACCCCTGACCCACCTCCAGAGAGGGGAGTGGGGCTGGAGATTAAATCACTTGGCATTGGCTAATGCTTTAGTCAATCACAATTATGTAATGAAGCCTCCATAAATACCCCAAAGGACAGGGTTTGAAGAGCTTCCAGATTGGTGAGTACATGGAGATTTGGGAAGAGTGGTGTTCCTGGAGAGGGCATGGAAGTTCTGCACCCTTTTCCCACACCATGTTCTACACATCTCTTCCATCCAACTGTTCTGAAGTTATATCCTTTTTTAAATTTTTTTTAAAGATTTTATTTATTTATATGAGAGAGTGAGCATGAGCAAGGGAGGGGCAGAGGGAGAGGGAGAGGAACAAGCAGAACCCCCTCCGCTGAGCAGGGAGCCTGACAGGGGGTGCCATCCCAAGACTCTGAGATCATGACCTGAGCTGAAGTCAGACGCTTAATGGACTGAGCCACCCAGGTGCCCCCTGTTATATCCTTTTATAATAAACAGATGATCTAGTGAGTAAAATGTTTCTCTGAGCTCTGTGAGCTGCTCTAGCAAATTAAACGGACCCAAAGAGGAAGTTGTTGGAACCTCTGATTTATAGCCAGTTGGTCAGAAGCACATGTGACAAGCTGGGCTTGTGACCTGTGTCTGAAATGGGAGGAGGGGCAGTCTTGTAAGACTGAGTCTTTAACCGTGAAATCTGATACTATCTCCAGGCAGGCAGTGTCAGAACTAAGTTGGATTGCAGGACACCCAGGGGATAATTGCTTGGTGGTGTGTGGGAAATCCCCCCCCCCACATTGTAATTGGGTGTGCAGAACCCAAAGATTAGTTCTTGGTGGTTGTGGGAACTTTGTTGTGCATAGATGGGAAAGAGAGGTATTCCAAGAAGAGAAAAACTTTGGAGCAAATTCAGAGATGAAAAAGCTTTAAACACTGGTAGGGAGTGGCTAGCAAAGTTGGATATTTTTCCCTATGAAAATACATATTATCTCACAGCCATATCTTATGGTCAGTAGTATAGACATTATTCTCTTCGGTGAGTGAGAAATGGAATCATATATTAGTTAAAATCAGAAGCTGGAAACCTGAATACTTGTTTCAATGCCAATACTATTGTTGGAGAAGAAAAATGTTCTTATACCCTTCAAGATTCTTCTGGCTGGTCTAAGAATTAAATTGACATGAGACAGATTAACAGGAGAAAATAAGATTTAATAGCATCGGTACAGGGAATTCACCTAAACAGGAGATTCCAAAGACAGGCAAAAGGAGGTAAGGTATATAGGCCATCTAGAACTAAGGAGAAGGGAATAAGGGCCTGGGACTTCAAAGGGAAGGAAAGCAATTCACAAGAAGATGAAAAAGAGTAAATGTTTGGTAAACAAATGTTTGCTGGGCTATACAGAAAACAATGAGACAGAGAGGAATTTTAACAAACAGCCTTTGCCAAATTCCTCCCTGTCTACCACTCTTAGTTCATAATATAATGTATTTATCTATGGTGGTAACTTCCTTCCTGGAGAAGGCCCTCCATCCAAATCTTTTGAGGTAATTTGGGGGGAGGTCAAAGTTTCTTCCCTAGTCTTTTGGACCTTGATTACTTTAGGTGCAAAATAATCTGCACGCCAAAGTGGCACATCTTAGGGTGACTCATTCTGAACCCCTACACTATCAACTACACCTGGGGCAAATTTCTTAGCATTTCTATCATCAATTTGGAAGATCAGGGGCTGTTCTAGTCTAGATCTATGATTCTTAAGTATAAGGAGAGTATCACTGTTAATAATAGGAATTTATTGTATGCTTTAGATGTGTTGGAGTAGAATTTGGGAGAGAAGGGAAAGAAGAGCCAGCTCTAAGGAGAGAACCAGTATTCAGTCTAGAAAATCGCTCAAGTTGCTTTTATTTTAAGGTGAGACTTAAATAAAATGACATAGTTAATTAGTGTCTGAGCTGCAATTAGAAAATAAACCTCATGACTTTGGGCCCTGTGTTTCTTGTCCTCTATACTAAATTCGATAATCAGCGACATGGCACCAGTGGGAAATAGGGGATGTATTAGACCATTGGTTTTCAAATCTTGGTGACAAAATAATTCCCTCGTGATCATTCTAAAATGCTGATTCCAAATATGAGGGATTCTGATTCTGCAGATCTGTGTGAAGCCTGAGAACCTGCATTCATGCATTTAGAAAGTACCAGTGGAAATTTGGATAAAGGTGGTCCTTGGATTCACTTAGAAAAGCAGTGGGTTAGAATGTACTGTACTTTCTTTGCTTTTGGACGGTAGCTCTCTACTGAAGTGCCTTTAGTATGTCGAAGATCTGAGCTCTTCCTCCAGGGAAGATGACTGACTTGTGCTGACCCATCCACATTATCTTATCTGCCCAGTTCCTGTGAGGTCTATGGAGTACCCATATGTGAGACTGGAGTTAGGGAGTCACCTCAGGCCAAGAAACAAAAGGCAGTTTTCTGACCTTCTCTGATTTTATCATTGCCATACTCTAACTCGCTGAGCTAACCAGCCACAGTTCTATTGGAACTCACCATGGAGACAGATTAATTTTAACTCAGAGAACATGGGCTTTTCAACACAAGTTAAATATAGGCTGGCACAGAACATTACAGAAGCGTTAGGTCCTCAGAAATTTTTTTAGCTCCTAAACTTTGAGCAGCTACTAATGTATGCTCCTCATACTTTCTCTTGGTCATTTTCACCTTTTCTTCTTCCCATGATCACTGAAATAGAGAAGGCAGAACTTCACCAGCAGGAAACACAAAGGGCATTCGTGAGCAAGTTTCTCCTAGAAGATCACGTTGAAAGTTAATGGAAAGAACAGGCCATATATCTGAGGTTCTAAGGTAGACCCTAAGCTTCTGTGCTTGTTGTTTGTTTTCTTGGATGAAGATACTTACCTTAAAGAAATATCAGATACATTTCGGAATAAATTTCCACAAAATAAATGCTCTGAAACTTGACCAAATGGAAAAATTTGGAGGGAAACATACTGCACAGTTCCATCTGTAATAGTTTTTATTTTTCCTGGAACTCAAGAGAGTACACATACGTCCACACAGCTCCCACTTTTAGCAGATATTTCATTAAGATACTACTCAACGAAAATGTTGATAAGACTTTTTCAAACAGAGAAATTGCAATGATACCTTATTGTCTTTCATTATAAGACTACCAGTTGCCATTAGTAACATTCGGTACTTTTGATTAGAATATGGGTTTTTTTAAAAGTTAATGACTTTCAATGGTAAAATCGTGTCCGTTTAAGTGGGTTCTACAATAATATTGGGAAATGGAAGATGAAATGTAAGACTGGTGATAATGAACTTTGAATGACCCGTATGTCGATATGCATTAATGTTTCAATAATATTGACAAATTTTTAGTAATAAATTACAAATACTTATAAATCTGAGTAAGAAATTTTTAATGTTTGGAATATTGGCCTCCTTAAGCTACATTATGACACTAGTTGTAGTTAAAGGTGAAGACCCTGGAGGCCATTGCTTGAGATCTCATCCCAGCTCTGTGAACTTGGGCACCTTACATAAACTCTGTTTTTTCCCCTAAAAATGAGTGAAACTACTCATAGGGTAGATACCAGGGTTAAAAGAGATAATTTACATAAAGGGCTTAGTATAGTGTAGTAAACAGTAAATGGTGAGTAAATGGTAGATATTTGTAATACTTAACCATACTTTCATGATTTTTTTCTAAAAACCAGTGCTTAATAGATATATTCCTTTAATATCTTATCTCCATTGTGTATATAAACATATGCATTAATTTGCTAAAGTCAATTAATAAAAATAAGTATAACTTCATTTTTGAAACCACCCTATAAATAATAAACATGCTTCCAAGTTCTCAACAGAATGATAAAAGCTATCAACAGGCCCTTGCCCTGCTGAGTTTTCCTCTGAAGTCAACAGCTCAGCCAGCCTCTCAAAGGCCACGGAAGCTTGAAGGTCAGACACTGTATGTATAGGGGTGATCTCCAGATTTAACTCTTAAATGCAGGCCACTCAGATTTGTAGCTGCATCCATCTCTGCAAGATATGAGACATTTTCTACATTTGAAACATTGACAATATGAGAAAGGTAGTAATCACACCCCGTAATCATACTTAGATCTGCTGAATTAAAGACAGAAAACAGGGTCATACAAACATCACCTCTAAGTGATAGAAATCTGACCATGAGGGCGCCTGGGTGGCTCAGTTGGTTGAGTGACTGCCTTCAGCTCAGGTCATGATCCTGGAGTCCCGGGATCGAGTCCCACATCGGGCTCCCTGCTCGGCAGGGAGTCTGCTTCTCCCTCTGACCCTCTTCCCTCTCGTGCTCTCTATCTCTCATTCTCTCTCTCTCAAATAAATAAATAAAATCTTTAAAAAAAAAAAAAAGAAATCTGACCATGAGGCCCTAGCCAGGTTCCTTCCTCCAACAGTCATCAAGGTGGATTATGCTTCAAATATCTCAAATACTTAAAATCATAATCATAGTAATAATGGCAAGGATTCTGTTTAAAGTCATATTTATCAGTGGTCCTTTACTGATTTAAGTCTTCATGGAAATGCAACTCCTGAGTGCATTTCGCCCTCCAATCCCTTGTTTTTACTATTTGAGAAAGGAGCATCCCCAGGGGATTTGACAGATTTACATATGGAGTTTGAGATGGTCGATCTTCATGTCACATACAAATATCTATGGACTCTCGAACAGATTACATTTAGGTTCTCCTGATGTCTCTCAGCCCTATCATTTTTTCATAAAGTGAAATTAGAAGGTTCTGATAAGGTAGACTTCTCACAGGCTCTATTGGTTATCACCTCCATTTTTTTGTAGGTGTTTACAAATGGATGATTTGTTCTTAGATCTTTGTACAGATCAAAGCAATCTGACGATTTATTTCCTAGAATTTACATTAAAAAGCTCCATGGTTTTCTATTTGTAATAAAAGCATTTTTCTTTTCATAGTTGAGCATTTTTCATAAGCCCTTACTCTTTTGTCACTTTAGAAAAATGTCTAACTTAAATTGGAATGGATTTCAATGTAAAGTAGTTGAAACCGTTGTAGTATAAAAATGAGATATCTATAAATCACATTGGAAGATAATTGACGAGAATGCATAGAGCTAAAGAATATAGAACTGCATTGGCCATAGGGAAGTGCTCGTGAACTGTGAAACTTTACAATTTTCTTCCTTTTCTTCACTTGAAATTTGCATTGCTTTCCTCCCGGGGGATTTCAAGAGATGCTTGAGAGAACTTTAAAACTTTCAATAATGTTTTAAATACCTGGGGAGTAAAAACAAAAACCAAGAGTAATAATGTTGGAGGAGGAGGAGGCAGTGGAAAGGAACAGAGAATAGGAGCAAAAGGAAAAACAAAGGTGACTGGACAAAAAGGTAACATCCTCAGGTGCTTTAGTGGCTGATTCATCTGTAGTCTGCTTTTGTAAAATCTTATGTGGATTTGGAAGTAAGCCCCATAATACCACTTCCCACGCTCATTCCACCCCAACACTAATCATACACTCATTTTGGACAAGAGGCTGTCAATACCAAATCCCTACTATTTACCACACTGTTATTTGTAGTTACTTTCCATATTCTATTGAATACATGAATATATGATAATTCTGTTAATATTCTTATTCTTGAAATATTTCAGCTCTGCCATATATTATCAATATGTCCTTATCTTTAAAATGAGGATAATAGAAGTACTTATATCAAAGGCTTGCTTTAGGAATTAAAAGAGTTGGGGGACGCCTGGCTGGTTCAGTCAGCAGAGCGTGCGACTCTTGATCTCGGGGTTGTGAGTTTGAGCCCCATGTTGGGTGTAGAGATTACTTAGAGATAAAAAAAAAATCTTAAAAAAAGAATTAAAATAGTTGGCTCAAATAAAGGCCCTTCAGCAGAGGCTAGCTCATAGAAAGTGCTCGATAAGTGTTGTTGAGGGAGCTCTTTCAATGGCATCCCTTATTTTTAAACTGTAGGGGCTTTACTATCAAATTGAACTTAGGAAATAGAAATGACAATAGGCAGAGCCTTTCCTCTGCTTTGTCTAGAATAGTTATAGAACTGAACTAATATTTTGAAATTTCATATGTTAAAAGATTCAAGCAATTTGCATGGAAAAGTAGCAGTAGATAAATTACCTTTAGGTTCCACTCTTGAAATTTTGCAAAGCATTTTAACAGAATTCTCAAAATGAGAAGGCCCGTTAGACTCGTGTTTATCAATTCTCAATACACATCACTGTATTGCTAGCATTTTTTATCCCATTCAACCATCCAGTCCACTTGGGAGGCTACTTAAAAGATGTTAAATTACAAAATGGTTTATGTCACCCTCCCATGTCTTTGACATCTCCATTTTTCTGGAACCTACAGAGATAGGTGAGCACTCTCTGTGCCAGTACTCCAAGAATAGATATCTTTTTTTCCACACCTGTCTCTTCTAGTGTATGATTCTACTTATCTCTTTGAGACATTTCAATGGTTTAGTTTCTACGAACATGATTTTATCAGGACTTTGCTCTATTGCTTTAGACTTGAAAGGAAACTTCTTTGGGGATAGTTACATCTTACTTGTTCAAGGTGTGAAACATAGAACTATCTGATATCTTTTCCAGGCCATTCTGATACACAATGATTCTAAATTGAAGTAAGAGAGTACTGTTGCCTCCAGACTTTATCTTGAATAGTAAAAGAATAAGGATTGGATATTTGGGGTCGGTTAATAGACACACTACATGGATTACTAAAATTATTGCTTTTTAAATGTATTATAGTACAATTATATATTTTAACAAAAAAGCTGTTAGGAGAGTCATGTGTAGGGAAGTTATCTTTATAACAGTGACCATTACACAGTACTCCAACATGACTTTGGTTTAATGGCACTTTCTGGAGATCTGGGTAACAAAAGTTACTCTCATTGGATTGGGCCAAATGAATACTTGATCCAAGAGCAAATTTCATTTTCAGCAAAATTACCAAGAAACTAAATTGTAAAAATATTTTATAAGGTCTTTGTATTTCTTATTCTGAGATTACAAAGTTAACCTTTCAACTGATTCTTAATACAGTATTTGGAAGCCAGATTCCAATGAAGTCAATGAAGGGCTCTGTGGGTAGACTACCATGTGGGGAGGGCTCCCGTGTTCCTGAAGATAGTTTGAGATTATATTGTGGGTGGTGAAGGGGAGGGTACTTACAGTGTGTAGAGTCATGGACTTAGCAAGAATGTAACCCTGCTGGCTGCACCTTCTTTTCCCCACAGGGAATCCCAGCAGAGCAAGAAGGGGTGAAGTGGCTGAGAAGGGCCAGTGCCAGTGGTATGTGACTCCAGGATCTACTGAAAGAAGTTTGCAGGTCCATTTGTAGATCTTGATCTACACATCAGAGACTCAATAGTTACACTAAGATAAAGGTTTTATTTATCTGATTTTAACAGATGCAATAAAATTATTTAAATTACTCTTTACCATATGGCTCTCTTATCCTTTATATCATTTCATACATTTTTAAATCTATAAAAATGGTGGTGGTAAATAGAGAACATGATGTAAAATGTCAACTCTTATCTCTTTTTAATAGGTTAGAGTAGAAGATGGTTTTGTTTAACTGAGTTGTGCGACATAAATACCAATAGCTGAGCCTGGCATATAATATTTAGGGAATAACTCTGATTGTAAAGCTTTGCTTCTCTTCATAAGGGTTATGCATAATTTACAATAAGGACTATCATGTTGAGCTAAATAAGGTTTAATGTTCTTGAAGTGTTTTTATGCTGTGGTTACCTGACTCTATGAGTTAACTTGTATTGTGTTTAACTTATCTCCACTGTCCATGTCTCTTTTCACATTTTTGTTGATAATATAGTCGAGTCCCACACTTACATACCAGTTTATTTTTTAGAAGATTCGTTCTTTTTTAAAGATTTTATTTATATTTTTGCTAGAGAGAGAGAGAGAGAGAGAGAGCACAGGTAGGCAGAGCCGCAGGCAGAGGGAGAGGGAGAAACAGACTCCCTGCTGAGCAGAGAGCCCAATGCGGGACTCGATCCCAGGACCCTGGGATCATAACTTGAGCTGAAGGCAGATGCTTAACCAACTGAGCCACCCAGGCACCCCTAGATTAGTTCTATGAAATATTCTGAGGGAAAAAGAAAAAGGTTCTTTGATCAAATAAGTTTGGAAAATGCTAAATTCTGTATCTTCTACTTGTATATTCATAATAGACATAAGTATAACTAAAGGCTCTGAGAAGTCCCACAGGTAAAAAACACTAAAGAGTGTTTAACCCAGGGTTTCCTGGATATATTGGATCATGGAGCATGCTTTTTTCCCATAATGTCTTATTATATCCCACAGAATTTTGGGAAACGCCAATTTAGACATCTAACTCAATCACATAGATTTAAATTTGCCTGTGTATTTTTACTGAAATGAACCTAAGTACATAAAGTAAGGGGGTGCCTGGGTGGCTCAGTCGTTGAGCGTCTGCCTTCGGCTCAGGTCATGATCCCAGGGTCCTGGGATCGAGCCCCGCTTCGGGCTCCCTGCTCCGTGGGAAGTCTGCTTTCCCTCTCTCACTCCCCCTGCTTGTGTTCCCTTTCGCTTTGTCTCTCTCTGTCAAATAAATAAATAAAATCTTTAAAAAAAAAGTACATAAAGTAAGGTTTGCAAAAGATATACTGCATTTCTGTTTTCTTAAATAGAATTCATTCCATCTCACCATCTCACTTGGGAAAACCTCTTGTCTGCCATTACAGTCATCAGATGGCCTTCCTCTCTGGAGTCCTGGTTTCTTTTGAAGGAATAGGCCCACATCTCTGGTTTTCCAGACTTTGTGCCTCATCTCAAGTCCATCACCCAAAGGTCAATCTCTTTCTCCTCTGAGAGGATGGTGAGGAGGAGTCTGGACACAATGGACTCTGGGGGCCTCTAGCCTATTGGAATTCTTACTTTCTAAGCTACTCTGACTCGTCCCTCAAAACTTCATTCTATTTTTCTCATTCTTTTTTTTTTAAGATTTGATTTATTTATTTGACAGAGAGAGACACAGTGAGAGAGGGAACACAAGCAGCAGGAGTGGGAGAGGGAGAAGCAGCCTTCCCGCTGAGCAGGGAGCCCAATGCCGGGCTTGATCTGAGCTGAAGGCAGACGTCTAATGACTGAGCCACCCAGGTGCCCCTATTTTTCTCATTCTTTTACCTTACACTCTGATTACCTTACCAAACCTTACCAAAACTTACCAATAAGTTATCTTACCAAACCTTCATTCTTTTACCATACATCCTGATGGTTCATGTAACTCAAAGTTTAATTCACTCCCCCTTTCTGTGTGTTCAAAGAGGGCTTATTCCTCCCGAGTTCCAGGTAGGTGAGAGGAACAGATTTCCATTCCCCATTTCCAGTTTAACAGAGGGAAAGAAAAACAAACATCAAGTTTCCATATTATAAGAGTCTGAAAATATTTAGACCCTTACATAATTGAAAAGCCATCACTTTCATTTTATCTTTGGCTTTTACATGATTATATCCTGGCCCTTGCCTCTCTCTTTCATGTCATGGCACTCTCCACCTTGCCCACTAAGCTCCAGATAGACAGGCCTTGGATTCACTTTCTGCCTTTGGGCGTTTGCCCTTGCTGCTCCTCTTCCAGCATCTTTCCTGCTCTTCCCATTCACCGTTCCTTGAAATCAAGGCTCTCAGACTAAATGTCACCTCCTTAGAGAAGTCTTCCCTAACAACCAGACCAGCGTATTTACCTAGTCCCTCACTATAACATCACCCTATCTTAATTCTCTGCATAGTACCCATTATTATTTGATGTTTTATTGTTTGGTTATTTATCTTTTTGTTTCTCCCAACCAGAATCAAAGCTCCATGAAAGCTGGGAAGTTATCTATCTTAATCTCCACTGCTTCCCCATTTCCTAATACGGTGCCAGGAAAATAGTCTAGACTCCACAGATAATTGCTGAATGAATGAATGAATGAACGAATGAATTTTTGCCTTTTCACGTCTTTTATTTTCTTGCTTATTTCTTGGTCTTTTTTTTTACTAGAAATTTCAGCCAACCTTTGCAGCCGTTCTCTGCATTGTTTTATCCACCTCCCCCTCCACTCTGACCACTCTCATGCCATTCCATAAAAGAGGCCACCTTTCTTCCTTATCTCTAAGTCTACAGTTCCTCTGAGGGTCTGAGTTAATCTTTCATGTCTCTTTATATTAAACTACCTTGGAGACTCCATTCTTGCTTATACTTAAAATTACATCTACGGCAAAAACTCTTCTATGTTGTCTACTTTGACACCTGTAGCTTAATCCCACGGCTCATTTCTCTGCTTTGCGGTCGCAGTGCTAGCAAAAACTGCCAGCTAAATCTTGTTTTCCTATTGTTCAGTGTGTGTTAATATTATGTCATTAGGCAGACTGGGAACATTTTAGGGCAGGAACTATACCATATCCTTTATTTATTTATTTATTTATTTATTTATTTATTTATTTAACAGCACCCAAAACATTTCTTGAATTTACCATATTTCAATGAGGTTCAGTGAATACATGCATGTCCAAAAGTAGACAGCATATGCTGAAAAACACAGCATCAGTATTAATTAATGATCTTAGATGAGCCCCTTATATTATTTACTCATGTTCCTAAAATTAGGAAGGAAGAATTAGTGGCAAATCTCTATACGATGCCCCCTTCTTGCCTTTAATGTGCTTTCTTTTGACAGGGCTGCTTCCTATTATGGTTTTCCCCACAACTGAAACATTTAAATATATCTCTTTAAATTATAAAAGTACTATTAGAATAAAAAACCAAGTTGAGAAAATAAAGAGATGAGAAAATATAATCCATGGGTAAATTGTCTTCGTAAATATTTTTCTTCCTTTAGTGTTTTGAAATGAGGATGTATTTTTTTGATGATCTAGGAAAAAAACAATCTTCCTAACACATCTTGGATATAGTATTCTGTTCTGGCCTTTTTTTTTCAGACACAACAATCATTTAAACTTATTATTACCTAAAAAATTTCTGTTTGTGGTGAGAAATTCAAACAATACCAAATTGCAGCAAATAAAAAAAAATAAAATGATCTTTGCTGGTTATAGTAAATGCATAACACATTTAGGCTTCTAAACTACAAAGATTTTGTTTAAAAATAGAAAGAAGACAAATGAAATCCAATAGCAGCAATATATATTTCTCACTAGAATTTTATCTATTTAATCATAACATTCACTTACGTTTTTTATTAATCAGTCAGAAAAGTAATCCTGTCTGCAAAAGTAGAAATATATCGTCATCACAAAGTTTATAAAAGGAACCACATAACCTATAAATTTTGTGTGTGTATTTTTAGTGACTGTTACTCCGGGGGTAAAATGCTATTGTGTAGTGAAGTGAATTGATTCTAATCACAGTTGTTTTCTGTGAATTAAATCACGAACAAAACTCAATCACTATCCAAAGACTTTTAAAGGATAAAATTCCATCTGTGGTTGAAGATCAAATTTGAGAGTGCTAGTAGATATTCGCTTTTTTCACATTTAATTTTTGACTCTGACTCTGGGTATCTTAAAGAATAATTAAGTCATATTTTGAAAAGCCTATCACTTTAATATACAAAGATTTAGTATCCCTGTAAGCGAATATCTAGTGTATAGTGGGCTTAAACTTAACAGTGAGAATTTAAAACTTATGTGTAGGAAAAAATGGGCTATAAAATGATTAGACTTCTCACTCCATGAAAAAATAGAAAGACTAGCCAAATTATCAGCTTTCATTCCTTTCCTATTTCAGAAACAAACACATCTCTAACTTCATTAGTTACCTAGGGGATATACAAATATATGTATGTATATATGAAACATCTTTGCTTTTGGGTTGTGGCCCTTATGCTAAACTTATCCCTTGGGTTTCCTTATATGGGTCATGCCATAAAAATATCCATTTCAGGGCTAGTGAGTTCAGAATCTCTGAGAGAACCATTATACTGCCTATGCGTCCTTTGTCCTTGTCAAATTATGATGTTTTCATTCATTCTCCTTGTAAAGATCAAGGAGAGAATTGTGAAGTATGGCTAAAATTACAGATTGTGATGTACCAGCTACCAAACTCAAGGAATTTATCACAAGTGTATTCTATAATGGCCTGGCACTAGGTCAAAGCTGTTTTCAGTAAATCGATTGATGTTACTCAGTGTGTCTCTTGCAGCAAGACAGACAGCATCAGGCAGGAGACTTCGAGAAGGCTAAAACCTTCTCTAACGGTAGTGATATTTAAAATGTGGTTTTATCCCCTGCATACATTGCACTCTGTTGGTAGAAATGAGAATGGAAGAGAAAGAGAAGATTGGATTATTGGTTAAGGAATAGCTTTTTACTCTTCCCTTCATATTTTCTTATCTCAAAATGTGAAAAGTCTGGCTCTGGGGAATTGTGCCCCTGTGTGTAAATGACACAGCAGAATAGCAGTTGCGCAGTCCTATGTTCAAACAAGTCCTGGATATGTATCTATTTCTTTGCCATGGATCATTTAACAGTTGCTGGAATGATTTTACATATCCTTTAAGTTAACAAGCAGTACCAAAAAGAAAAAAAAATACCTTTGAGGCTGCATTTAGAAATTCTTTAGTGTCAACTAGCACTGGGGACATTTGGTACTTCTTTCATTTCTTGCTGTGATGTCCTATTACACAAAGACACAGGCTTAAACTGTTTCCCTTCAACTGTGTAAGGGAAAAAAAATCATTTGAACGTTTCATATATTTTAGGAAGAGTTTAAATAATAGGGTCAAATTTTTCAAATTTGTACATGTCACTTGCTCCTCATCCATGCTTTTCTCTAGCCTCAATTTTGTTCTCCTTTAGTATTTGTCAGTTAATTGTGAATATTTGCAGAGGAATTAGAGAAAACGGTTCTCTTCTTTCTTCCATTGCCACAACCGAGACAAATGGAAAAAAATCCATTGCATGGTATTTTTTTTTACAAGGTATTGCATGTTTAATTTCTGCTCTTTTCAACTTATCCATCTATCAGGGGGTGAAGACATTTCCAAAACTTATGTCTCCTTATATCCTACAGCATTACTTTTCTTGAAAGCCCACTGTGTTTTTAGCTAAAATTTCCTTAGAAAAACTTGTGACTGAGTCTCGCCGGCCCTCACTCCTCCCTTTTCCACTACCCACAACTACCTCACACACACACACACACACACACACACACACACACACACCCTAACGTCATTTCACCTTCTGTGCCCACTGATTACCCATTTCTTGGTATAGTCTGTTTTCTTCCCACCATTAGACTTATCCCATCTTACGGAATCCTTTCTTGATACTCGCGTCAAACCTCAAATCTTTTGGCATCAACTCCATGAAACTTTTATCTATTTGCCCCTAAGTAATCTCTCCCTTATCTGAACCCTGAACTTATCATCTGTAATCTAGCACAGAGTACCAACCTCTATTTTATTATTTGCGTAGTTGATGTTTTACGTTTTGATCATCCCCTCAGTTGCGTACATTTCTTTTGTAGTTCCCAATGCATCTAACCCAATGGTCTGCATTTAGTTTTTAATTACTAACTAACAGCAGTTAAAGATCGAACCCTGCATACTTTGCAAGGTTTCTTTAGAATAATTCCGTCACCGTGAATGAAGTACGGTTCCTCATCATGGCTGTGGAGCATTACACAGTACTAAAGCTGGCACATAAATAAGTGCCCTGCTGTACTCTGCGATCACTGGGAAGTCCCACTTGCAGGTGAGCAAGAAGCAGAGTCCCTACAAGTTAACTTATTACTTGAATATCTCTGAGGATATTAATGATGAAAAGGAGTGGCCAGAGGAAAGACTTTTCCCTTCTCCATGGCTGCACTGTGACTAAGTGACTTCTGGTAGATCAAATAGACTATTTTGGGGATTCCTGCTCACCCATCTCCTCTGTGTTTTCAGAGCTGCTGTAGAGCTGTTAGAACAGTGAACTGATGCTTTTTGACTTGCCAAACAGTGGGAGCTTTCTATTTAAATAGTTATCCCTTAGAAGAGCTATATTAGGGAGCTCAAAGGAAAGGATTTAAGGGCCCACACAGAGTAGAGAGGCAGCAGATCAGCCACCTACTGGGCCCTTGTTCCTTCGAATGCTTCAAACTACGTATTTGTAAGACCGTCGATGGCCTCTTGCGCACCGAACTGTATGCTTCTCACCTGCCTTTTTGTGTTTAGCAAACACATGGGAAGGGCAGCTCTTCACTGCTTTCTAACTTGCCTCTCGTTGTTCTAGATAAGCAACACCACACAGCCAAGTGGGCAGAGATCCAGGCGTACTGCTGGCACTTGGGGGATGTCATCATAGGAAAAGATCCTTCAGGGGGCAAGGAGACCAATTATCCAGATTTAGCACGTGCTTATCTTCCACGTGACAAATATTAAAATGTCAATAGACTAAGAAACCAAAGGAAGTAATCAGAATGTCTGTTTTTTCACCAAGAATCTATATAGAGGCTTTTTTACACCTTTATTAAGAGGATTCATTCAAATTCCAATTAGTCAAACTACCAAGTTTATCATTTTGATAATAAAGGAATCAACTATACCAGGGGAAGAAATTGGGATCATTTCTCACGCTTTTAAGCACATAAGAACTTCATTACATCCAGAGAATTACTCATGCTCTACCATTGCTGTTATAATTTATTGTTCTTGTGACCATACCATGGAAAACAGACCTATACCAAAGAAGACACAGAAAATATGAGTTATAGGTAGGAGACTCACCACCCTGCTGGATAAAGGTCTTTTTCTAAATCTCACTGAAACCTGGCATTCAGAAGTAGGCCAGAAAATAGGACTACCTATTCACTCAGACATCTCTTTTTGTATTATCATTAAACATCGCCTAGGAGGCAGCTAGTTCTATTGTGGGCTGATAGATTATTCCACTCCATTTTGTTTCTTTTTTGTTATACATATAATCTTTAAAATAGTTCTATTTTAAACACAAAGAAAAGATAGAAAAATAAGAAAAAAATCTCAACATTTAGATTTTTTTATGTGTTGTTGAATCTTCTCCAACTTCCTCTTTGTCTTTTTTTTTTTTTTTAAGGGAATGAAAGAGATACAGCTAAAGCCTTCCTTTTCAGCCCCTCTCTTTGCCACTTGATTTCTTACACACTTTTTACATGCAGGGCTTATAATCCTTTCAGAAGCTAATTTATTCCTTAATTCCAGGACCATCTCCTGACTTCCTTAGGTAGTCTGCAAAGGGACAATTCAGAATAGTACTAACCATAACAGGTGTCAAACTTCAATACCCTCCCCCCTCCGCCTTAATCTGGTCTCACTGGTATCCAAATACCTTCCATCTTGGGAAGGACACCTCAGGTTGCCTACTCTGAAAGAGTGATTTCTAGCCTAACAGCTTTGAAGTGTGGAAGAGTCATTTATGTACTACCCGAAACCATACACTGCTGTCCTTCAATCCTTAGCATTTTGGTCTTGAGATGCCCTGATCAGTCATGATCATTTTGCACTATACCTGTTTTTGTTTTTGTTTAGTACTTTGCTGTCAATACCTTGATTAACTTTTCTCATCTCTTGGCCTATGGATCTACGGAATATTTTAATAAAAGGAAGTAAGGTAGATTAATAACAGGTTTAATATCACACTTCAGAGTATCCCTACTTTGTAATGGATGCTTATACTCTCCCACTCCCCGGGATACATCATGTTCTCTTAGCTTTGTGTCTTCGCAAATCAAAATATAGAGCAGAGGTGAAGCAGTGAATTGGCAGCTATGTGGTTTGGGTATTGAATTGTTCCCACATCAAAAGATTTATGAACTATGCATTTTAAACAGCTCTCAGTTCATGACTCTCTTTAAATGATTTGAAAAAGCAGGTAGGGAGAGTGAAGAAAATGTTAAAGAAAATGGCCTAGACTGTTCAATCTAGTTTTAAAGGTAAAAAGTTTAACTCAGGTAGGTTTAAGGCTTATACTCTTAAGTGATGAAAACCTCGATTTTAAAGGACAAAATGAGAAGGTAGGTTTACCCAGGTCTCCTTTGCTGCTCACTAACACAGCTCTTCTGAGGGATAGCAATTTAAATAGAAAGCTCTCATTGCTAGGGAAGCAAAAACATTAAGACATTGCTTTAACAGTTTCACAGAATCTGCCATTTCATCCTGAATACGGTGCTAAGAAATGAGCAGTTATCTCTGGGGTGGGAGCGGGGCCCACAGTCAACACCTATGCTCAAGTCTGTGCTTTTTACACTTTTAGTTTCCATTTTCCTTAATCAATATTTACCATGTGACAGTCACAGCTTCCGTGGCTTCTGTTTCCTAACGATCTTTCTGTTGTTGGTACTTCAGAGTTTCAAACACTTCCCTGCCTATGAAAATTTCTATGCTAACTCCTTTTTCTTTTACAAATAGCCACATCAATTGTACCTGATTTCTAAGATCAGTAGCACATTGGAAAATTGGGATTTGTTACTGAATTTCGGCACTTAAAAAAGAATCCTCCAGCACTCCCTTACTTGTACCATTGATTGTGTCATTTTCTTTTGTTGCTTCTGTTAAGCGACACTTTTTCAGACAACTGTCATTTATAGGTTATCTCGTGCTGTGTAACAAACCACCACAAAATGTAGTGGAAAAAAACAATGAGCTCACTAGCTGGCCAGTTCTTCTTGTTTGGGCTAGTCTAAACTGACCTCTCTGGGGCTTGAGCATGTGTCATGGTCAGTTGCAGGTGGCTTGGGGGCTGGCTAATCTAGGATGGTTTCACTCACATGTCTGGGCGTTGGCTGGCTATAGGCTGGGTCACGTGTCTGTCAATATCCAGCAGGCTAGCCTGGGCTTATCTTCCCCATGGTCACAAAGTTCTGAGAAAGAACAGAAATGAGCATGCAAGGTCTCTTGAGTCTCAGAACTGGTGTATTGTGACTTCCATTGCAATCAATTGGTCAAAATGTCACAAGGCCAGTTCAGATTCAAGGGGAGGGGAAATAGACGCTGTCTCTTTAGGGAGAGGAATAGCAAAATCACATTGCAAGGGGTATGGATACAGGAAAGGGCAAAGAATTATGTTTTCCCCCCCATCTACTGCATGTGCTTAGCTCTTCCCATGATGTAGCTGTCTCAAGTAATTTTCTTTCTTAGAGCAGCTATTTTGATCTACAGAGAATATTGATCCATCATATTTATGAAGAAAATTACACCACAGAAAGGATTATTTAGGCAGTGTCAGTGTTCACAAGAATGAGAAACACTGAAGCCTTTATCAGATGAGCCTGTTCAGTTCTTAAGTGAAGCGTTTTTACCCTTCCAAGAATCAACCGAAGTTCTATTTTCATCAGATTAAAGCAATGCCAAGTCAGATGCATGAAATTGCATGAAGAATGTGATGCATTTGCTTATTCTTTATCACACATGGACACAATCAATACCTTGATGTGGAGTACAGATCATAGTTCAGCGCTGTGCAAACAGATCTCTGCTTGATGAGTTTTGTTTTTTATAAACTTGAAGTTGACCTTTAGGTTTGTATTATCTGGTCAGAAAAATCCTTAAACCTTTAACCTTTCCTTTTTATTCTTATTCTCTAATTCATTAAGATGTTTGGAGATTATTGCTAGCCAATTCTCTTTCTGGTGCCATTTCATCACAGAAAGAAGACCAGCAAATAAATGTGGATATTAAATAGCACTCATTCTTGTTTTGCAAAATCAAAATGCTTTACATGAGATTACTAAATATCAAGCACATTATCTTTGAGAGATTATCTTTCAGAAGACAAATTTATGGAATGTATACCATGAGCAGGTTTATTACACCTTGCATAGCACACTGAGTGGGAGAGTAGCAGATTTAATAGTGTGGACAAGGGAAATGTATACAAAGAGAATGTGCCCTTGTTTTTTGGCTTTGCTTTATTATAGAAACATAAAGTTTGTGACTTGAAGGAACCTAAGGGATTTCCCAGTCTTGTCCTGCCTGAAACCTCCAATAATGAATAACTCATCGTATCGAAGGAAGCTAAATCCATTTCTAAGTGGCTTATTGGCTAGTCATGACTGGAAATGTTTGAGCAAAAGCTGATAGACTATGGAGGAGCTTACTGTGTGCCGCCATTCTTCATGAAAAATACAGTATATTAAAGACACGGACATGTCAATCACAACAAAATATGTGTTAAAATATAATACACATATACCTTGGAGACACAGAATAAAGTAAATTTTATTATCCAGTTTAACGGGCAGAACTTGGTGATTGTCTACATAGGTGGAACAGTGGATGTGGAGAAGCTAAAGATAGTAGTTGCTATCAATTGAATTTGCGAATATCTAATAATCAGGGTTACTGGGAGCATGCCAGAACACTCTGTGTATCCACAGTTTTCCAAGACTAAAGCCACATCCATTTTCTGAGATCAAATTCCCTTCTTGGCCCATTATGGAAACACCACCTGGACCTCAATGAATGAGTGCCGAGAAGCCCTGTAACGATAGGCATGGATGGCAAAGGGAGGCTTTCAATTGGCCAAAGTGCTTCCTCTGCAGTCATCCTATCCAGCTTGTGGCGGGTTTGAACAGCATGATGAAGTATTATTTGAACATTACACATAAACTTTATTCTCCTCCTTAGCAAATTGCCTCCTAAATTTTTTTCAGTTATCTGATGTGTTAAAGATAGACAAAACTCAATTTGTTAATTCTAGAGAAATTATTGTCACAGCAGGGAGCCATGCCAATGAAGTCTAAAAAAGCAATGACAACAATACTAGAAACTGGAGGGGAAAAAAGTCATAAAAAATAAATTTCCAGGGACACTTTTCTTTCTTTTCATTGCTGATTTGCAGTCAGTGATAGCTCTGCTCTTTTCATTTGTCCTCTCCACCTCCCCCCCAACTAATCTTGGTTTTATTTTTGTTTCAATTTTCCCTAGGTTTCTTCCCAGATAATATCTATTTCCTTTTTCCCAAGCCCTAATTCACTTCATTCTACCATTCTCCTACGGGTATAGCTTTCACAACAATCCAATCAGGACACTTCTGATCAGTTTCATCCTAGGGTTTACTTGATCACCTTCAAGAAGATAATTGTTTAACCTTCGAGATGGGGCAAACAAAAGGGCAAATCAGGCTGTGCACACATTCAAGCCTTTCCTTCATCTTGCACCCTTAGGCTTCCAGATATACCCATGTGCACCCCCTCTGCCTTCAACCCCTATAGGCCACCCTGGTTGCCCTTCCTCAGAGTGGCCTTGGGGGTTCAAAAACTGGTCCCAGTACACAGAGGTCAAGGAGAGACCAAAGAAAAAGGCAGACCACTCCAGGTGAGTAGCTGGCAAGTTTAGTAGGCAAGGGAACTTCCCTACAAGGCTCTTCTTGGGCACTGTAAGATGAGTAGATCTCCACACCCACCTGCCAGAATCTTAAAAGTTTATATAGAAGCCTAACTGGGTCTCAACAACACATTGCTCTCTCAAGGCTGTGGTAATGGTAGGCCGAATGTACATTCCAAGGACAAGGGAGGGGTTGAGGAGCCTCTGATTGCCTGGATGCAGCTCCTGGGTCCACTGGTGGTCACATCCCCTTCATGACCTCCAACACCCTGGTCCTAATTTATCCCTCTTTTCTCATTCTTTACCCTTTCCCAATTCAGGTTTCCCATTCTTCTACTGCAACTGATCTAGTCTAGGAATTTTAAGGGTGATAAAAATAATTCCTGATTGAAAAAATTCATACTAGGCCAAGAGTGAATGATTTCAGATCTTTGGGAGGTACTTTATAAGACTATGGACTCTGAGAAACAAACTGAGGGCTCTAGAGGGGAGGGGGGTGGAGGGATGGGTTAGCCTGGTGATGGGCATTAAAGAGGGTGCATACTGAATATACGCGAACAACGAATCATGGAACACTACATCAAAAACTAATGATGTAATGTATGGTGATTAACATAACATAATAAAATAAAATAAAATAAATAAATACATTGATTTACTAAACATAAATTCCTAGTGGAATTATACATAGACATATTATGTGGGGTCATAGGTGCTTCTATGAATTAATTAATTCATAAATGCTTATTAAATGCCTTCTTTCTACTAATGGTGAGGAAGCAAAAAATATTCCCTCTTATGGAGCTTACAGGTGAGAGGACAAAATAGGTAGTGTCTTAGCCTGGATTGCCTCATTAACAAGGCTGAGACAAAGGTTTAGATGCAGGTTTATTTGGGGAGCAAAAATCCAAGGATCAGGAGTAGGGGATGCACTTGAGTGAAAGAAACAGAAGGAAGGAAGAGCATGTCATTGAACTGGACTCAGTCCCGGTGGGAACCTCCTGCGAAACCATCTAGAATGTACTTCAGGCTTGTTGCCTCAGACACCCACTGGCTGTCCGCCATGGGTCATAGGCTGTTCTACCTGTTGTTCACTCATTTGTAGTTCCACTTTTTGGAATGGGTCAGCTGGTCCCTGAAATCGTCCCACCAAGTGGTGGTAGAGAAAGCAATAGATAAATAGTGCATGTGAGGAGAGGCACTTGTAGGCCACACCTGCACACAGCTGGTTGCTGCATCAACAGCTAGAGTAAAAAGGTGAGCCAAAAAGATACAGAAAGGGCTCAAGCCATAACTGGTACAAAGAGTAATAAAATAAAACAAATAAATAAATATACAGTTGCAAACTGTGATAAGTGCTGAAGGGTAAATGGTGCACAACATACTCCAAGTAGTAGTACAGACCATGGGGTGAGAAACTCTTTCAAACTGTCATGGTTCCTTGACACGGTCAACTGTTGGTAGTGCTACTAAAGCAAAAGATGCTGAAGATTAAAGCCAATTTTTTTTTTTTTTTGGTTTACCAGTTAATTATGTGGCTCCTACATAGATATTGAATCCCCCAAATCTTTAGGCTTTTTGCCAAAGTAGATTTTTTTCCCAAAACGACGCATGTCACAACACTATTTCAGATAAGGGACTTCTGACTGCCTTAGGCCTAATACCTCCCCAAACTACCATACCAAAGGCCTTATCAGGAGGCCACAGTACTCCTGGGTTTATTCCGAGTATACCTATACAGTATAGGCTAGAAGCCGGGAGAAAGTACACGAAAGATTGATCTGATATTGGTGCTGCTTATGACATTTACCACACTGTGCCTCAGTTCATTGTTTGTGAAATGGGAATAACATCATTACTTGTCTGCCCAGGTTTGGGTGGGGTGATGATTAAGTGAGGAAACACAGATAAAAATTTTTAGAACAATGCTAGAGATATGGTAAGCACTCAATTAATTATTGGCAAAGCTATTAGTTCGCTAGGGCTGCCCATAACAAAATACCATAGAATGGGTGGCTTAAACAATAGAAATTAATTTTCTCACAGTTGGAGGTGGGAAGTCCAAGATCAAGGTGCTGATAGAGTTGGTTTCTCCTGAGGCCTTTCTCCCTGGCTTGCAGATGGCTGCCTTATCACTGTGTCCTCATGTAGCCTTTTCTCTGCTCACATTCCTGTTATCTCTTCTTAAAAACACACAGGTCATATTGCAGTAGGACCCTACTCTTAGGACCTCATTTTTAAAAATTTTTTTATTGTTATGTTAATCACCATACATTACATCATTAGTTTTTGATGTAGTGTTCCATGATTCATTGTTTGTGCATAACACCCAGTGCTCCACACAGAACATGCCCTCTTTGATACCCATCACCAGGCTAACCCATCCCCCCATCCCCCTCCCCTCTAGAACCCTCAGTTTGTTTTTCAGAGTCCATCGTCTCTAATGGTTCGTCTCCCCCTCCGACTTACTCTCCTTCATTCTTCCCCTCCTGCTATCTTCTTTTTCTTCTTTCTTAACATATGTTGCATTATTTGTTTCAGAAGTACAGATCTGTGATTCAACAGTCTTGCACAATTCACAGCACTCACCATAGCACATACCCTCCCCAATGCCTATCACCCAGCCACCCCATCCCTCCCACCCCCCACCACTCAGCAACACTCAGTTTGTTTCCTCAGATTAAGAATTCCTCATATCAGTGAGGTCATATGATACATGTCTTTCTCTGATTGACTTATTTCACTCAGCATAACACCCTCCAGTTCCATCCACGTCATTGCAAATGGCAAGATCTCATTCCTTTTGATGGCTGCATAATATTCCATTGTGTATATATACCACATCTTCTTTATCCATTCATCTGTCCATGGACATCTGGGCTCTTTCCACAGTTTGGCTATTGTGGACATTGCTGCTGTAAACATCGGGGTGCACGTACCCCTTCGGATCCCTACATTTGTATCTTTGTGGTAAATACCCAGTAGTGCAATTGCTGGGTCATAGGGTAGCTCTATTTTCAACTGTTTGAGGAACCTCCATACTGTTTTCCAGAGTGGTTGCACCAGCTTGCATTCCCACCAACAGTGTAGGAGGGTTCCCCTTTCTCCACATCCCCGCCAACACCTGTCGTTTCCTGACTTGTTAATTTTGGCCATTCTCATGGGTGTGAGGTGGTATCTCATTGAGGTTTTGATTTGGATTTCCCTGATGCCAAGCGATGTGGAGCACTTTTTCATGTGTCTGTTGGCCATTTGGATGTCTTCTTTGGAAAAATGTCTGTTCATGTCTTCTGCCCATTTCTTGATTGGATCATTTGTTCTTTGGGTGTTGAGTTTGAGAAGTCCTTTATAGATTTTGGATACTAGCCCTTTATCTGATATGTCATTTGCAAATATTTTCTCCGATTCTGTCGGTTGTCTTTTGGTTTTGTGGACTGTTTCTTTTGCTGTGCAAAAGCTTTTTATCTTGATGAAATCCCAAGAGTTCATCTTTGCCCTTGCTTCCCTTGCCTTTGGCGATGTTTCTAGGAAGAAGTTGCTGTGGCTGAGGTGGAAAAGGTTGCTGCCTGTGTTCTCCTTTAGGATTTTGATGGACTCCTGTCTCACGTTTAGGTCTTTCAACCATTTGGAGTCTATTTTGGTGTGTGGTGTAAGGAAATGGTCCAGTTTCATTCTTCTGCATGTGCCTGCCCAATTTTCCCAACACCATTTGTTGAAGAGACTGTCTTTTTTTCTTAGGACCTCATTTAATTACCTCTTTAAAGGCCCTGTCTCCAAATACAGTCACATTGGGACTTAGGACTTTCACACATGATTTTATGGGGGATGCAATTCAGTCTATAATAGCAAGTGTTCTAATTTTTACAAGGAAATGTCATTCCTTGGAACAAAGTTTTTAAACCTTTTGGTCCCAGGATTCCTTTAACACTCTTTAAAATTACTGAGGACACCAAAGAGCTCCTGCTTAGGTGGGTTATATCTATTGATTTTATCACATGAAACATTAAAACTGAGAGACTATAAAATATTTATTAATTTGAAAATACCAGTAATACCTTCCATAACAAATGAACATAATTTTCAGAAAGATAATTGCACTTTCCAAACAGAACGTTCACAATGAAGATGAGGCAGAACTATCTGCATGAAATCTACTGGGCCATTCTTCAGTGGACTAGTTCAAACAAATGTTTTTCTGAAATGTCTTGCTGTAGCAGACCTGTTTTACTGCTAAAGAAACTTAGCCTATGAATATATTCCATCTTTTAAGTGAACTTCATCCTAATGTTCAAAAGTTTGGTTGCCATTTGCAGCTTAGGACGGCTGCATTGAGAAGTTATCCTCTACTGTCATGTGAAACAGACCATTCATTTACTCTTTTGTTGATGGTAACTTAATTTTTAATGATCGCATCGAGCCAAGTTTTAGTAGCTAATAAAAAGTCCCCAATATTTCATTGTTTTCACTAAAAATACCAAATATTTAAAGATCAACTTTATTACGGGGACTTTTGGTTACAGGTATATGAGTATGTGTATTCCTCCAGGACAGAAATAAGTTATGTCTATTGGGTTTTAATTTCCCCAACTCCTGCCAGGTTGAATTTCACGGAGTTGGTGCTCAATAAATGATTTTAGAATTGAATTTAATAGAATATACGTAACTATTATTTTACATGGTAAAGAATATACATAAACTATTATTTTACATGGTAAAGATTTCCAACCTTTCTCATTCTTGAGTTCTTTGTTCTGCTTTTTCTCTCATCTTTATCCTTTCTATTTTTTCCTCATCACTTTTGAAGTCATCTTGTCTTGGTCACTGTCTTTATTTTTTAATTAATATTTTTGTTCCCAATTTTAAAATTCTTTTTATCGTATTACGGCCTTTCTACTTTTCTCCAGATATTTCCAAATGATTGTTGGGAGACAGATCTCCATGTGCCTTGACTTTTCTGCATTTCTTGTGAGAAGAGGTGCTGACTGCTTTTTTTCCGAGCTATCTTCTCTGGACTATTTTGGAAGTTAGAAATAGTACCTCCCTTTGGAGCAAAGGGCAGACATGCTTATTACCAACTATAAAAGATTTAAGTTCCCTAAGATTAAAGTTCCTTTCTTATAATGTACCTTACTGCATACATAGATATCATCTGGTCCTTTTCATGTCAGTTTGTAGTAATTAAGGTGCAGGGAACTAGCACAAAATGTGCTACTTCTTTTGCTATATTTAATAAACCATTCTTTCTCTCTAACCCAGGAACCCCATGTCTTCTGTTAGCATCTGTGAAACTATAGCAGGCTAACTTGTGAGCTTGCAACTACAGTAAAATCTAAGTACCATGACAGTTCTTGACAATGATTTTGTATGCTTATCTGTTATACATACATATGGATTGAAATTTGCAGATAAATCTTCTGGATTGCTTTTATCCTACAGACATTTTATCATTTCTGTATGTGTATGTGTGTGTGTCCGTGTGGGCGCACGGGTGCGTGTAGACACGTGCATGTGTGCGCGCATGCGCGCGTGTGTGTGTGTGTGTGTGTGTGTGTGTGTGTGTGTGTGGCCTGGCAGGCATGGTTATCCACTGATCCTATGTCTTGAGTTATAATGTATTTGCTTTTCATATCACACAGGCAAGTTTCCTTCTCAGGTACAGCATCTTCTTGTTGTCCAAGGACCTTTTGTTCTCCGCTCATTGTCAGATCTCATTGTGAGGTTTAGAACGTCCATTAAAAAAGAAATTATATTATTTTTAGTATATTTATCTAATCTAGTCAGTCTATCCATATTCGTTCTTAACTCTAAAAGCATTAGCCTGGTCATTCTTACCCACAAAGTGATGTTCATCAACTGAGTTTTGAATGTGCCATTCTTGTCCTATCTGGAATGCCATCTCTATCATCTGTCTATGTATCACCTTCATTTCTTTCAAAACGTACTTTCTCGGGTGCCTGGGTGGCTCAGTCATTAAACGTCTGCCTTCGGCTCAGGTCATGATCCTGGGGTCCTGGGATCGAGTTCCACATCGGGCTCCCGGCTCGGCAGGAAGCCTGCTTCTCCCTCTCCCACTCTCCCTGCTTGTGTTCCCTCTCTCGCTGTCTCTCTCTCTCTGTTAAAAAATAAAATCTTAAAAAAAAAAAACTTACTTTCTCTACAAAGGCTTTTGTGAGTAATCCCAAATATGTTAGTCATCAAGCATTTATATATTTTATTAGTTTACTAAATTTATTGAGTGCCTACTATAAATTCTAGGCATGATGAGCAAATCTGCACAGACCCTGAATATCACAATGGAAGTTACATTTTCTAAATTAACATATACTTCAGTTGATGTATGTGTATTTGGATTTGAAGATATATCACTTTTTATTTTTTTTTACATTGCCTCCTAATTGCATTGTAAATTCTTCCAAGGCAGGCAGCTGTTTTTTTTATTTCCTCAGCTAATAATAGTTTAAGCATATAAAGTCTTTTCTCTCTCTTCAGGCATGAAGAAGACAGGGCAAGCAGTCCAGCAGTGTAATGATTACATCAGGGACTCAGGAACCATCTGATTTTCTGCTCCCACATGGTGGTGCGGAGTGTTCATTCTCACAATTGTAGGTGGCCTGATCCACCTCTGGGCATCGTGGCCATGTTCAAGGCAGGAAGAAAGGATACCAGAGAGAACAAGGGAAATCATTAATGGTCAAAATATGTTCCACTTGATCCTTGTCAATTTCATCAGCTTTCCAAAAATTCTATATAACAGCATCTATATGCATCTCTTTGATGAGAACTGGGTCAGTCACTACTTCTAGCTAGTTGCAAGGAAATCTGAGAACATGAATAAATTTAACCAAGCATATGAACACTCTACACAAAATCTGAGGATTGCTGTTAAGAAGAGGTTAAGGGATATTGGCTAAAAACTAGCCATGTTTGCTGTACTGAGATAGTCAACCGTGGGACAGAGGTTCCTGAAACCCCAGGATAAATATAGACTATCTTCTTGGACCTTCCTTTCATTAGAAAATTTGAAGAAAAAATTCTATGTGAAACAAGTTCAGGGTAGAATACAGATAAGAATTGGGTATTTAAGGTTGAAAATAGGCAACATAAAAAAAAGTCTCCTCTTCTACCATATTCCCCCTTTTTTTCCTGTGCTACCACCACACTGGTCTCTTTCTTTTACTATTCCAGTCATAACCCTTTCCACTCTTTGATTCCTCTGCCAAGAAACTCTTCCCCTAAATCTTAAATGGATAAGCAGATCTCAACTTTAAATTAAAAATGAAATCCTCAGAGAGACCTTTCCTATCTAACTAGATATAAAATAGTCTCCCAGTTGCTCTGTGTACCATGAAACAATAATATTTTCAATTTAGTTTTTATCAGTACCCATTCCAATTTTTATTGTGTGCTCTCCATCCCAATTCCAAGAGAATGGAAGTTCCATGCAAGCAAGTGAGGTTAGGTTCTGGTTACCACAGCAAAGGGTGGAGGAAAAGGTGGGCTGAAAGTGTATGAAATGGGGCACAAGAGCTATTGGATACGGAATGTTAGATTTTTAACAAGATACTTATAGCATGCTTGAAATTTAATATCTGAACCATCCTCTCTTAGAACATCATGTCTAAGAATATCAAGTCAATAGGATATTGGATATTTTTAGAGAACAAAAGCCACAAACACTATTCTGATTGAAAATCAATATAATGCTTGTTGAAACAATCATTGTGCTTACTTCCTCTTTTTGCTATGCATTTGCATTTTTGAAGTCTCTTGCAGAATGTCAGATGATGAATGGTAGACAAACAATTAGGTTGTGAGAACATTTTATCACATTTTGTTCAATCATGAATTTTATAAGACACAATCTTTCAGTTCTGTCTTCTCAAATAACATTTTTAAAAATGTATATTAAGGCCATGTAGATTCTATGAAAATGTTTAGCTCAGGGATTTAGCTCAGAACAGTTATTTTTGCATATATCTTAGAATATTTTTTAGAGTAGAACTGGAAGATGCTCTATTTAAGCAGGCATACAATAATCAATTTCATGGGGATAAGAAATTCCTGAGTCAGTGATTTGATAATTCTTAAGCAAAATTCTTACAGGGGATGTGGAATTTTTGGAGAAAAGAATTTTCCACAACCCTTTACCCATCATTGAAGACTTTTTGGTATACATTGTAAAATTATATGCCCTGTCCAGAAACAGTGATCTGAAATGACAAGTCAGAGAATGGAGCAGGCCTCGAAGAGTGGTCAAGTGAATTGAATAGAGTCCTCCATCAACATAATTCAAAATTGCCCTAGCTTCCCAAGAGCATTTTCATGTTTCATTGCTCAAGTGAAATATCTACCCTGTCTTATCTCAATCTTTCCACATTACTTATGTCCTTGTTAGGTTCCCCTGTAAATCTATTGACTGAATATTCGCTGCTCTGGAAATACATCTTCTAATAAACTTAATCCAAACAATTTGGGCAATAAGACAAATATATGCCTGATTGTATGTTTGCTTTCTCACTCAATTTCATTTCAGACCTATTAGATAATCAGTACAGATGGGAAAATGAAATTCTTGTGAAGGAGAGCTGAAAATATTAATGTTACATGTTTAAGCATAGGACTAATCTGTATGTAGGCATATCACACAGAGTCCTTCTTTTGTATTGACTGATTCATCAGAGTGAATCCGTATGATCTGAAATACATGGACAGGATTTAAAACCTTCTTTAATATGCATCCTAAGAAGAGTCCTCTAGGAATCAGACTCACTCAAAACTGTGTCTATTTTATAGGAGCTGTGTAACAACAATATGATTTCAACAGCATTTTGTTATTGATGACAGCTAACTGAATAGGAAGAGCCTGGTTTTGGTGTACACGCAGACATAGCTTGCGTCTATTAACACTGGTTCTGTAACCACGGACAAGTTAATCAAACACTCTGACCCTCAGATTGTTCCTTCATAAAGTGGGACTCCCTTCTTTATGAGTATGAAAATTGAAGGACACATAAAACTTTTTAAGATATTGCCTGGCATGGCAGCAGTGCTCATTACGCATTAATCTCTTTCCCATTCTCCTCCTGGGAGCAATGAGTGATTCTGAGTTTGTAATTTTATTGAGAAGAAATTTCAGAATTGTATAAAATGCTGTATTGCTTATATATTCATTCATTAGTCCCCTTATTATCACTGACTATGTTATTTGCATTACATAGTTTAGACATGGTGTGCATAATGTGCATTTAACTAGAAATAGTATTCCTCTCACCAATGTTGCTTGTAACTCAATTACCTTACTGTCAGCTAGGTTGGAAGCAGTGGAATTTCTAGGAATTTTGAACTTGCAAAAAAGGTAAATAACCCCCTTAATCTGTGCTAATTTCCAAATAATCAGATCAACAATTGAATTGACTCAGGGTTGATTAGTCACATTTATTCCTAAATACAGAAAAGAAAAGTGTCTGTGAGAGGGCAAGCCCACCTTAAGTTCTGTGTCTTAGCCTGGGCTGTCTCAGAAGCACACCTTGATTCAAGGATTCCAGTGCAGGAGATTGAGGAAGGGCTTCCAGGAACTGCCGGCAAGGGATCAGGAAAGCAGAAGAAGAAAGGAGAAGAAGGTAAGCAGGGGTTCAATTTCAGTGAAGTCCCATACTTGGCTTGATCCTATGAGGAAGCCTGGAGCATCAGTTTTGCCTCTGAGTTTGTCCTGTCTCAGGGCATAGGAGCTGTCCTTTTGTAATCCAGGACCAGTCAGCCATGGACTATAGGCTGCCTCAAGGAAAGTAAACTCTCAGGAACTTCTAGTTCTAGGTGAGGGTGAGACAGCTCCAGTCCCCAAGGTCAGCTCTCACTAGAAACTGCAGTTGTAAGGCCTTACCACAAAGCACAGTGTGCCATGGAACATAGCCCCTGGTAAAGGGGATGAAGAGGATCAGAGCAGATCACTCAATGTGTCCAAAACAATCTTCAAGGCCCCTTGCATCTTCTGAATCAGGAGCATATATGGGCCATCAGAGTATTATTAGGTTTCAGTAAGGTTGGTTGTTTTAGTAAGTAGACAGTGCCCAAATATTGTAGGAATTACCTGAATTGAATGTTGCATAGTATGCGTAGGCAATTTCATTGTACCTTAAGGATTTTCGGTAACAATACAAATATATTAACAACTAGTATTGTTTTATTAGTCAGTATTTAATAAACATAAAAATAGTGTGCAAAACTATGTACTAGATGGTTTATATACCTTAATATCTTATCAAATATCACAAGGTTCATTTTAGTTATGAGGAAACTGAGTATCAGAAAACATTTTAAAAGCCTGTAGCTATAAATAAATAAATAGATAGATAGATAGATAAATGTGTGTAGCTAGTAAGTGGCTAAACTAGACCTGAATTCATGATGTAAATCCAAAACCTTTGCTCCTTCCAGTGAGCTAAATTTTACCCTTTGATCACAGTAATGGAATCTGTGAGATAACAGGAAGCTACCAGTATTGGTTATATATTGCTGCATAACAGAGTATTCCCAAATTTAAAACAAGAGCATTTATCATCCTCACAATTTTGGTGGGTCAGCGATTCAGAAAAGCATATCAGGGTAGTTCTGGCTTGCTTTATCTAAGGACGTTGTCATAAAGATGTTGGCTAGGGCTGTAGTCACCTGAAGGCTCGACTAGAACTGGAGGATCTACTACCAAGGTGGTTCACCCACATCATTGGCAAATAAGCACTGGCTCTTGGCAGGAAGCCTCAATTTCTTGCCACATGGACCCCCTCAGAGGACTGTTGGAGTGTACTCACTAAAGGCCAGTTGGTTTCTCCCAATATGAGTGGTTCAAGACAGGGCAAATTGGAAGCTGCAATAACTTTTGTGACTTAGCCTTGGAAGTCACATGTCACATATGCCATCATGTTCATGACATCCTATTGGTCACAAGATCAACCCTATTCATTGTGTGAGGAGACTTCACAAGGGTATGAATACCATAAGGTGAGAATCACTTGGGGCCATCTGGGAGGCTGTTTACCACACTACCATTCCTTTCTTCTTTAACATAACTGTGGCCCTCCTGCTGTCTCCATTGAGAATCTGCTAAGTACTTTGTTGCACTCACCCATGAAAAAATTAAAAGTAGCAAAGTAAAAAAAAAATCTTAAACACATTGGAGGTAAATGTAGATACTACAGAATATTTAGAAAGGAGATTGAGAAGAGGATTTATATCACATGCCAGTCAATAGAAACAAAATTAAATTTTCTTTTACATCTGCTTGCTTTCCTTTCCTAAAGTCCCTCTCTTCAGCTGCCAGCTATCTGATTTCTCTTTATCTCTTTCCCACATAGCATTCAAAATTTCCTCTGTTGTGCCAAATACTTCAGCTCTGATCCTGAGCTTACAAACATATTCTTGGCTAAACAAAATTCTGACAGCGATTTAAAATGCAGGGGTTTCTGCCCTATCACAGAAAATGCAGGTCAAAGTGGCTTATTGCTATTTATTCAAGAAAAGGCCTATTTCCTGGGGTGGAAGGAGAGAGATAAATATGTTCTTTTGTCCAGAAAATAAGGTTTTTGACCTAAATTTTTATATATATATATATTATGCTCTTATGTTATCCAGATTCAGGGAGGACAGTGGTCCTTGAGTCTCTTGTGGACTAGTAGCTATAACTGTTAGAAGTCACAGCTTTTAAGTTTTTGCTGTTGAGTTTGTTGCATCCTTTTTTTTTTTTTTTTTTTTTTGGTAGGCTCCGTTCCCGGCATGGAGCCCAACTTGGGGCTTGAACTCACAACCCTGAGATCAAGACCTGAGCTGATCAAGAGTCGGACACCTAACTGACTGAGCCACACGGGCGCCCCTCATCCTTTCTTATCTTGTCACTGAGTTCTTAACTACCTAATTCTTAACCACCTTAACATTCTATCTTATTTAGAAATATTCTCATGACATGTTTTTCAATTTACCTGATTCTATAAGGGAGATGAAATCTTTGCCCTTGAAGAACACAAGCAGTTATGAGTGGATGCTACTTGAGGGTTCTAGCTTTGTTGCACTCATTGAGGCACAGCCCATCCAGTACCTTGTGCTTTGCAGAGATGATTCACATGACTGTCTGTTAATTGACTTGAATTGACTGAGGTTCCCTGGATAAGGGAAGCCATGGGAGTGGAGGCTTATTTGCTGTATAATCTCTATTAATATACTCTACTTTATACTTTAATGTTCACCTCAATTTTCTTAAACTGAAAAACTTTAGGCAAATTCCAAGGGAGATCATCATTGAACCTTGCTAAGTTCAAGCTGTAAGTTTGTGGGCATTAACAAAATAAATCAGTGACTTCTTTGCCCTATCACCGCTCACACTTTAATTTGGAGACCATTGAGTTATGACTATAGAATGTTGATACAAGTTTTAATGGGATAGGTTTAATTCAGCATCTTTTATACTCCATTTTCATACAAAGCCATAAAATACGAGATATATTTATTGATTATGTAGTATGAACGGCTGAAAACAAAGGGCTATTAGGAGCTAAAAAGAATGACAAGGAATTCAGTTTTGAGGGTGGTGTAATCTCTTTAGGGGAAAATGATGAGTAAAAGGGGGAGGTAGGTATGGGCAGATCTATTCAGAGGCAGTTGCAGAGCTAAATCTGAATAGAGGGACATATGATGAGAAGGAAGGCTAGAAAGGAGGTTCCTCTGGATTGCAGAAGGTCTTGAACTGCAGGTCAAACTCTGGATTTGATGCTATAGGCAGTGAGTGAGCCACTGAGGACTCAAAGAATCATAATGAAAATAGTGCTATCGGGAAGATTAGCCCCATTCACCATATATATGATAGATTAAAGCAAGGAGAAACTACAGGAAGAGTAAGTTAGAAAAATCTCAGAAATTTGGAAATGAGAGGAAAGAATTGAACCCATGAATATTCTGATGCAAATTAATGTTCTATTTTTTCTTTGCAGCTCTTAAATCTAGGCTCTGTGCAGTATGTGTTGAAAATATGATAACGATATTGATTTGTAGAATCTCTGATTCCTCTTCTACCTCACTGGTGTTTGTAAGTCACATTTTGATAATTTCACTAAATGCTGTGTCTGTCTTTGTAAGGTTATAAAACACTGAAGCTTTTAAAAATGGCCTCAGTGAATGCATATAACCTGTGAGTGTACTGTGCTTGAAATTACTGCAAAAATGACTTTAAAAATTCACTTAGACAAACTAATATGAGTAAAAATCCTAACTAATACGGTGTTATGGTTTAATTAGTTTCAAATGATAGCACAATCATAGCACAATATTTATCCTTTCTAAAGTCATTCCAGGGGTGCCTGTATGGCTCAGTCAGTTAAGCAGCTGCGTTCAGCTCAGGTCATGATCCCAGGGTCCTGGGATCCAGCCCTGCATTGGGCTCCTTGCTCAGCAGAGAGCCTGCTTCTCCCTTTCCCTCTGCCTGCCGCTCTACTTGTGCGCTCTCTGTTAAGTAAATACATAAAATCTTTTTAAAAAAATAAAGTCATTCCAGTTGCAGGTTTGTTCCACACAATGTTGTATTTTTTACCTTTCTAAAGAGTAAAGCAATGTGGCAATTCTGAATATACATGTGCTTGCTGAAAGCAAAAAATTGGTGATTTCCTCCTCTGTGGGACAGAAACAAGTCAGATGGATATAAAGAGAAAATCCTACAAGTAATACTTTTAGAGCACTTCTTAGTAGCAATTTCAATTTGTCTCTAGCACTATATGTATTCCCAATTGTTACTCCTTTCATTCCATAATTTTTATTCTCAGATCGTTCCATTTCATATCCCAGAGATAACATTTGCTCAAACATAAAAATAACATTTACCTGCCTTTGCATGGCCCTTGCAAATTTATCTCTCACTTCTTGTTTCCCTTAGTTCCTCAGTAGCCTTGAAAAACATCCAAGTTAGCTGAATTGTAATCTGAATGACTGTGAAATCTCCACCGTAGCATAATTCCAAGTGCCTATTGGATAGCTCCAAATGATGGTTAATAGGCTCTTCAAATTAAACATGCCTGAAAAGGAATTCTTTTTTATCCCTCCACTCCCAGACTTGATCTTCCTCCAGCTTCTCTACTTAGTATATGGCACTACCATTATGTGGGTGCCCAGGTTAAAATTAATCCTGATAATTTAAAAATAACAATAAAAATCTAGATATTTTTTGTTCTTCTCATTCCCTAAACCTCTACATGGGTATAGAAGTCTCCAGAAAGTTATAACTGCAAAATATACCCAAGTCTAATCACTTCTCTCCTCTTCTGCTGCCTCCACTTTAGTTTGTCCCCATCTGCTTCCAGCACCCCTTCGGGAGTCTCCTCGCTGGTCTCTGTTCCCCTGTGTGCTGTTTGTAGTGTCCGCTGTCGACTCCCCATAAGAACACCAGAAAAATCTGTCGATCATGCAAATTCAAGATTTTGAATCTGTTACAGTATGGGAGAACATAACTTGACAGAGCCTTAGTAGGAGCTCAAAATTGGGAAATTAGGGTAAGGTACTTAATTATTGTAGTTCAGGGCTTGGGCTGGGTGAATTGAAGGTGGGTCTTGCTAGGCCACGACTGGTTGAGATTGGACAGTCTATTACAGAGTAGCTCTGGATTGGTGGGTACCTTGAGAACAGGGTCTTGAAGTGAATCTTGACAAAGATGTTGCTGAGTTGGTGCTTTTAGAAACAAGTGTTTCTTAGATCAATCATCTAGGTTATTTTTGCTTGGAATAAGTATCATTTAAAATAAGAGGCAGAAAAGTATTCCTGGTTCTAATTTCATAGGCAGAAAGAATTATGTTTCATAAGTCTTTACATTTAACTCCTCATATCCCTGCTTGTAATCCTTGGAAAGCCTCCCATTATAATCAGAATAAAATCCAAACTCAGATGAAAAGATCCTAGATAACTGTCCCTTGCCTCCTTGCTGACTTCATTTAATACTGCTCTCTCTTTCTCTCGTTATATTCCAGCCACACTAGCTTTCTCCTCCTTGAGTAACCCAAGATCATTCCTGCCCTTGCTGGTTGCTTCTCCCTGGAGTGAGTCTGCCTTTCCTCTTTCTCATTCATGTCTCCCTCAAATAGCACCTCCTCCTATTTACATCAGCCTGTGAATTCAACATCACTTCCTGATGGCACTCATCCCTATACAAAATTATGGCCTCTACAGTCAGATAGCCTGGGTTCAAATCCTTGCTCTGCTACTTACTAGGAATAGGACCTTGGGCATATTACTTTGACTGTCTGTGCCTTAGTTTCCCCATCCGTAAAATAAGAAGGTGCTGGTACCTACCTCACAGGGCTCTTGTGAGTCATAAATGAGTTCAGCTTTGTGGAATGCTGACTCCCTAAATATCAACAACACAACCCGTTGTAAAATAACAGTGGTAAAGGAGAACTTACTAGAATTTAGTAGAACTTTGGCTGTGTCTCTAAGTGGGGAAGGCCAGGTCAGAATTTATTGAGAATTGGAAGCTTGATTTAACAGGGGTTTTTTTTTTGAAGTGGTGAATTTACTAGGGTTGGATAAGAATCAGGACATAACAGTCTGGATTGGTAGAATCAGGAAAATGGGAATTTTGAGAGGGTTTCAAGAATCTTGGGATGTAAGCGCTCTGTTAATCCTACTGAAGAGTTGGCGGGTCTTTTGGAAAGTCCCTGTAATGATCAATCAAGCCATTTTCCTTGACAAGAGACTCAGGAAAATAAAATAATGAGGGTGGAATAGCAAAGTCACATTGTGGCTATATAACAGTAGGTAGCTTTAATCCTTAACGTCTGATGTGGGAGAAGATGGTTTTGGTTCTCAGCATGCAAAGCAGATAGAACAATGCCTGGCATGTAAGAGCTTAAGAAAAGAGAAGTTTTATCATCCACTTATTATCTTCAGGTAAGCCACAAGGTCTGCATTTGTCTGACTCCCTAGGTGCGAGAACAGTGCCTGGCACAAAGTAGGTACTCAAGAAATCATTGAGGAATGGATGCATTTATTTACCTGTTTAATTATCTGTCTCCTTAACTATGATACAAACTCAGTGAGAGCAGAAAACACATCTATCTTGTTCATCACATTATTCCACGAGCTTGGAGCAATATCGGGCATACAGTAAGCACACAACTTGTATTTGTTGACTATATTAATAAACTTTTGAGTGTCACAAAACTACCTTGAGCATAAAACCAGTTTCTAGTTTCCTTCACCTCCACTAAAAGGTGTAGATCCAGAAAAAGAGCACAAAATAAAAAACACAGGAAGAATAAAATCAGTTCCATTTTAATATGCATTGGGAAAATGCTAGTTAAATAAAGTTAAATAGGATTCTTTCCTATAAAGCTTCTCAGATCCTTTAGTATGCTAATGTGCATTGTGAATTACTAAGACGGGAATAGAGTGTATACTTGTTTCATCAGGGAAACTTTTTTTGTTGTTTTTTTTTTTTTTGCTCTGGAAACAATTTTTTTTGCATCTCTGCATGCTCTGGAAACAATTTTTTTTTTTTTTTTGCAAAACAACATGACATTATTGTTATTTGGGATGTGCTTTGGGAAATGGTATATTAAGCAGTTTTACCCCAGAGTTGGGGATGCCATCATTGGAAACAAAATGGGACTCACTGGCAGTGAGTTTTCTCTCAGATAACCAAGCATTTTGTTCTTTTATTTGGCCGTCACACATAACTTCAACTTGGATTTTACCCTAAAACTTTGTGCAGTTGTGTTGTTGGGAAGCTAAAACCAGGACACAAGAAGGAGCTCATGTTCTGAAACCTGTCCACTTAAAATGACTTGCATGCTGTAGAACAGTTATTTCAATTGTGTGGGCCTCTGATTCTTCAGGAGGAATTTGAATGGCTTGGATGATGGTTGTGGATTCTGAATTGCGCTCTGAGGAACTTCAGTCTTAACTCTGGGCCGAAGTGGGGAATTAGGCCTAGGGAGGCCTCTGGGAGCAAAAGGTAGTCTAGGTTGGTGCCCTTCAGTTAATGCAAACCTGCTCTCTTTTGCTCTATCTGTATATTTTCATTTGAAGAGAAGAATCTACTACAAAAATGTACTTAGGAAGCCACTGGGCTAAACAAAGTGAAGCCCACCACCTGTTTTAGTACGGCCTGCAATGCAAATGGTTTTGACATTTTTAATGGTTAAAAATATTTCATAGTATTTGCATTATTTTGTATGAAAATGATATGAAAGTCCAATTTCAACATCCATAAATAAAGTGTTATTGGAACACAGCCACCCCCACCCCCATTTGTTTATGGTATTGTCTACAGCTCTTCTGTGCTCATGTGCTTCAACAGCACTGCTGAGTCTCGGCCACAGTGACTGTGTGGTCTATGAGGCCCAAAATGTTTACTATCTGGACACTGACAGGAAAAGTTTGCTGACTTCTTACCTAGATGATCACTAAGACCCCTTTTTACCACCAACTTGTGATTTTTTGTTCATCTCTGTGGAATTGGCCAGCTGTATAAGAGCCTACTGAAAGCAAACCGAACCAAGCCAGGACTCTCACTGCGTTATGAAATCCCCCCCACCTTTTTTTTTTGGTTACAAAAATACTTATCATTTGAGAACATACACTACCTAAGTAATCCAGGTCTTGTTATCTGCCTTCACCTTCACTCAAAATGGTGTTTGGTATTTTCTACTTTCTCTTATGTTGAAGATTTTTTTCAATCGTGTTTAAACTGAGTTACATAAAATAGCATGACTCCTCTGCACTGTAAGTATTTTAGCATGACAGTTACAGGGTTATAAGGAAGCTTGACATGCCATCTAATCTCTCCTACTTCTTCTGGACAGAAATGCATTTAAAGCATCCTTGAAAGGTTTTGGTTTACCATAGTCTTTAAAATTCTCAGAGAAGAGCATTTCCAAACACTTTTAGTGCATCAGCTGTCAAATGATTTGTACCTTGGGTTCCTATTTCTGACCAAATGGACATTTAGAGTTGTTCCATTTTAAGACTTCAAAATACCTTATTAATGGGGCAGTGCTTCCAGCTACTCAATTCATGGTTGTGTGTTTTTTTTTTTTTTCTTAAAATCTGGGGTCTTAAATCTGGGAAACCATAGTTTTTCAGATACGGCATCTTCTTTTTTTATCACTAGCTTAACGGTAGAATTTAGTGATTCATCAGTTGCATACAACACCCAGTGCTCATTCCATCTAGTGCCCTCCTTAATGCCCATCACCCAGTTACCCCATCCCCCCCAACTTCCCCTCCAGCAACCCTTAGTTTGTTTCCTGGAGTTAAAAGTCTCTTATGGTTTGCCTCCCTCTCTGATTTCATCTTATTTTATTTTTCCTTCCCTTCCCCTGTTCTATGGCATCTTCTAAGGGTGGTGATTAAGGGGTGAGGGCTGGGACACTACTGTTGTCACATGCTCTATTCTTGCCTCCATGATGTGAAATTTCTGTGGATAGGAGCAGGATTCCATTATTTCTAAACTTCCACAGTACAGAGTTTATTGAAGAATGTTCTGTCTAACCTCTTTTTTTTTTTTTTTAAAGATTTTATTTATTTGAGAGAGAGAGAGAGAGAGAGCATGAGAGGGGAGAGGGGCAGGGGGAGAAGCAGACTCCCTGCTGAGCGGGGAGCCCGATGTGGGACTCGATCCCGGGACTCCAGGATCATGACCTGAGCCGAAGGCAGTTGCTTAACCAACTGAGCCACCCAAGCACCCTCTGTCTAACCTCCTTGCAAGTATCTTTATTTCAAAAGATGAAGAGAAGGTGGATCTAATCCAATACTTTATATTGGAAAGCAACGATCTCTCTCTGTACATGCATTTCCCCATATGATCGATAATAAATTAGCATTTTATTTATAGTGTATAAATCAGTTCTTTTCAGAAGTCTAATCTGGAAGCCAACTAGTATTTGTATTCTCCAAAGCGGTTTTTGATGGAGTGCTAATTATGTTCTACCTCAAGTACAATGCTGAGGGGGGACAACAATCATCTAATTGCTAAAGGGAAGTTCAGTTAATGAATCTCTGAGAATAGTTTCATGCTACATTCTGGGGGGCAAGTAAATGTGAAAATGCATTTTGACCGAGGAAATGATACTATATCAGTAACAAGGTTCAGCCTTTGTGAAACAGCTGCATAACTATGACGTGAATTTCCTTCAGCACAGAAAAGAAAAAAAAAACCACAGAATAAAATATATGTCAACTCACCATACTGGCTGAATCTGGGGATTAGTCATTCACAGTGGGGGTTGGGACTATATTTTAAAGTAAAACTAACTTGAATGGATTTTTGTTCCAGATAGAAAACCAACTTAATAAATTAGTCCTGAGTAAAGAAGTATATCACATTTAGCGAAAGAGAACAATAAAAACAAGGAGAGTCAATCTTTTCTTTTGCTTGTGCCAACCTAATTGTGTCACATGAGTTTCTGCACTTGTATTTTATCTCCGCTCAAGGAAGCTTGATCCAGATATTTTTTCAATATAGCATAAAAATAAAATATTTGTCCAATATAGCACAATAAAGACTGGAACATATTTTAACATCACATTCCTTTCTATAAAGCCTTCTATGGGTCAGGCTGCCCTTTGTAACTCCATTTTTACCACCAAAGTCTTTGTGTCTTAGATACTAGGCTTTAATGTACGTATGTATATATAAATGGCTGTGCTCTGGCATTGCTACATGAGCATGGGGTTCTCTGCATGACCTGGGATTTAGTAAGTGTATAAAAGTGAAGGAAACTCTCAATAGCAACCCATCAATTATCCTACATCCACCTGAGCACACTTTTTTGCCTGGTCCTGTGCTAGGCACTAAGTGAAGCCCTGTGTTTTAGTGTCATGGGGCTTCACAGGAATGACATCTTGATAAGTAGAACATTAAATCGAAACTCCTCTGTCAGGCAGCTAAAGTGTCAGCCCCTTTTAGAACCAGTCACCAGAACACAGGAAGCTGCATTTGTTTGAATGGTGTTTTATAATGTACACATCACTTTTATATCTGCCATCATAGTAAAGTTCATCGTGTCTGGCTTATGGTAGGTGCTCAGCAAACATTTGTTCAATGCTGAAATGAATCATCCTAGGAGTTAAGGGGAAGAATTGAGGCTCAGAGGTTGACTTGCGTGAGGTCATTCAACTAACATGGGGCAAAGGCAGGAGTGAATGTTTCCTATTCCAGATAGATAAAATGGAAACCTTCTTCACTTTCACTCTCCATCTCCCTCTGTCTGTTTCTCTCCTGTGCTTGTGATATCTCTCTCTCTCTCTCTTTTTAAAAACTGTTCCAGCACTCTATAATTTAGTGTACTTCCTAAATAAAAGCCCCCTTTAAAATAATAGGAATAATAATTACCTATTATTGAGGACTTAACTTTGTGCACTACACTATACTAAATGCTTTACATTTATTAACCTACATATTTTTAGCAATAAATCTACAAGGTAGGAGTTATTATCCTCATTTATAAAATACTTTAAGTAAAAAAAATACCCTCCAATGTCTTTTATTATAGTCATATAAAGCTTATGGGGCAGATTAAATGTTTGGCTTTAAATACCCATACATCATGATCCCGGAGTCCTGGGATCGAGTCCCACATCAGGCTCCCAGCTCTGCAGGGAGCCTGCTTCTCCCTCTGACCCTCTCCCCTCACATGCTGTTTTTCACTCTCAAATAAATAAATAAATAAATAAATAAATAAATAAATAAATAAAATCTTAAAAAATAAATACCCATACATCATTTCAAATACATATGTATTTTTAAAATTTTGACTCATAGGTAATAATACAAAAGCTTTTGGGATACATGGGGGAGTAAGACAATTCTGAATGGAACTTGATTATTGCCAATATTATGCTAGCAATGTATGCTTTACCAATCTATCTGTTCCATAGATGAAAAAAACATCAAGCACAGGGAAGGAAAGTGTTAACATTTATTCAGCAATTACTAAGTGCCAGACACTGCACTTGGTGCTTGACACACTTAGGAGTCACAAGGGCCCTGTGAGAACCTTTTTAAAACAAATCTTTAAAGATGAGCAACTGAGGCTCATAGACACTACGAAATCTGTCTAAATACCCTAACTTGACCCAGAAAAAGGCACAAGTAAACCCATAATACTGGCTAAATCTTAGTTTTTAGGGGTTTATAGGAAGAACTGTGTTTTAGAGTAAAGCTGATTTGGAAGGGCCTTGGGTCCAGAAAGAATAGGGCACTCTCTCCTGCGACCTGGGAAAGGGGTGGGGTAGGGTAGGGATGGGGGTGGAAGAGTTGTGATAGAAAATCAGGTCTGTTTGGGACCAAATTTAGTTCCCTTTTAAAACACTGAGCTGCCTCCAAAGAAATTAAACTCATGACCTTGGTCTACATGAAATGAAGCCAGATAAATTAACCTGACATACACTCTTATATAAGAAATCCTTGAAAAGGAATAGCAGACGAAACTAGGGAATCATATTTCCTGTAAGAAAGGTTCAGGTGGTAAAAATACTTAACAGCAAGGTACTTTGGTGCACCATATTACAATGGTATCAACATTATAAAGGAAAAGAATAAAAAATAGCCCCAAAATTGATCCTAGAATAATATCATTGACAAAGCATTCTAATATTTCTTGCTATTACATTTCCTGTTCCAAGTTCTAAAAAAAGAAAGCCTTTTGATGCACCCTCCAGCAAAAAGAACACCAAACAAATAATCGCTTCCTGATCATTTGTGATGGTAACAGATCATTAAAAGTACATTTTCCTCTTAATTACAGCATATAAGCAAAGGTTTGGAAATAGAATTTCTAATGGAAACTGACAATTCAACCAAAGGCTAACACTGTGTGTTTATTCGTAACATGAGTTGAGGGGTGAAAGTACTCAATTAGCCCCCAAGTGAAGGAGGTAACTAGAGAAGACTTTAATTATTCTTCCTGAGCAGCAAAGTCACATGCATATTTTATATATGAAAGGAAAGAAAAAACAGAATTTTAACATTCTTCAGTGAATTTCATTGGGATGAATGCTTCCGGAGGCCCAATGACTGCTGAACACTTCTAGAGAAAAAGAAAAATAACTGAAAAGCAAATTGGAAACAAAGACTGGGCATTTGAAGATGAAGGCCAGACATAAGCCTAGAATAGATTAATAATGAATGGTGTAAAAACTTCCGTATTTCTTTGAAACAATGGCCATGATGTGGAATTAGGGTTTTGTTAAAAAGAGGGAAAAAATTAAGAATTGAAAAAAGCAACTTGCAGGATAAGATGTCAAGCTAGTTAGTAATCTAGTTTCTTCTGATGTCAAGCATTTTCTGCCTTCTGGCTCAGACTCTTGCTGTTGCTTTCCCTTCCTCCCTTAACCTTTTCATCCTCTGGCGCCCAACTCAGACATTGTCCACGCAGGTAGGGTCTTCCATGCTACTTTTCTGACTGCATTGCACCATTCTGCTGCCACTTGTTCTGCCACGGTACCTAATGAATTTGCATTTCCTTTGGAGGTTGGATCTCTCCTTTTGAGTTCAGGAGGGCAGGAACCACATACTGTTCACTTTTTTCACTTACATTCTCAGTGCCTCTCCCAGTGGTTCACCTCACCCATTCTCCAGATTCAACTCTTATGGCTCACCCCCTCTCTGAATGCCAGACTCATAAGCTTTTTTTCTGTCCCTATCCCTGTCACAACCAGTCCTATCACAGAGCCTTTACCTTCTGCCTGGTCTGTTCTTATTTCTCCTCTTTGCCTAAAGTATTTCCTACTTGTCTTTCATATCCCATCTCGGAGGCCTTCCATGACCTCCCCAAATAGGTCAAATCTCCTTACATTCATCCTGTTGTATACCTAGCATTTGGCACAGTTGCAATTTTAAATTTGTTTATTAGAGTCTTCCGTTCCTAAAGACTATAAATTCCATGAGGACAGATACTTTGTCCATATTTGCTATCATTATGTCCTTAGTCTATTGCATAGGGCTTTGCATGTAGTAGATGTTCAATAAAAATTTGTTAAATACACAGATAAATTGGATGTATAGTATTTGTATGTTTGAATCTATGTAACTTCTAAAGGTAGAAGTTAATTATTAGTGGTTCATAGTTCAGGATATTTTCACTTAATTATTTTCACTGCAACAAATATAGATTTTGAAATTTCACTTTTGCCACCCCCCCCATTTTGTCTGACTCTAATGAAATTCTGATTTGTGACCCTGGTCTACATTATTTCTTCCCCCAAATTATTCTAGGAACATTCGAGCAGATAGGCTGATAATAGAAGAGAAGAAAATAAGCTGAGGGAGAGGAAAAGAGATTCCCAGTATAAGGGGCTTAACTATCCTTCCAAAATGAGGTTCTAAAGGAACCTGATTAAAGAAGTATTAAATACACGGAGAGTTCTATATTTCACACTCAAATTTCAAAGACCTTTTTCTTTGATAAAATAGTCAAATGCTTATAAATATTGACTGTCTGACCCATGTAGAGGCATGGAAAAGGCTGAGAATTCTGGCTTGATGGATTGGGGCAGTTGGAAATTTGGTGAAAGCTACAGTTTTGATATATATCTAAATACCACTCCTCTAATTTTGTCCTTGCTTGTGCTAGAACTTTGTACATACAAGTAAAGAGCAGAATAAACACACATCTAAGAGAGCTGAGAAATTGGAGTTCAGGGTCATGAGTCATCCTGAACTAGAAGTTGATGGTTGGTGTTCACAAATATTTTCATGTGGGTGAGAGGCTGACTGGAGATTTTATAATTTCTGGCACTCTGGGGAAGCGAACCTATATGAATAAGATTTGGGGAAGTAACATTTATCCGCCTCTTGTATACTAGGCCAAAAGATATTTGTCTAAATTTTTGTTATAGTCACCAGTATTGTGTGTGTTTTTTTAATTTTTAAAAAAGATTTTATTTATTTATTTGAGAGAGCACGGGCACAAACAGGGGGAGTAGTAGAAGGAGAGGGAGAAGCAGACTCCCTGCTCAGAAGGGATGTCCAGCACTGAGCTTAGTATCTGACATTTAGTACATGCCCCAGAAACATTGGTTGAATGAATGAATTTCTGTCTCCCAAATTTATCTCTTTCCTCAGTTAGCTTTAAGTATATTTTCTTAATTACCTAGCTTACATTATGGCTTTGTAAAAATATTTTAAGGTATGGCAAGTGATTTTACTATTTAGTAACCAGAGAAGGGTAAAAACTGTGGTAGAAAAAAAATGAAGAGATTAATCATTGTATCTTAGGTCAGAATTATCTGGAATGCTTGGTTTAAAATGAAGATTCCAGGGCCTCATTGATGGTGCTGAAGAATCTGCCTAGAAACAAACAAACAGAAAAAAACAATTAATTTTGAGGACCAGTGCTCTGAGTTTTAGATGATGGAGAGATGGGGAGGAGGGGAACATTCCTACCTGCATTATTTTCATTTGGCTTTCTCATACCTATATAAGGGAAAATGCTGTTACTCCTTATCTGTGAAACCTTTCCTATTCCAAAGCAGAGTAAGGATGATTATTTGTATACGTGTGTATGTGTGCATACATATGCACTTGTGGTGGGAATTATGAGGTTGCAACTAAGTTCAATTGATGAAATTTTTCTGTTTTCTCATGTCATGCCCAGGATAAATAGTGAAGTGTAGTGCATTAGGTATTTTTGATTTCTTAAAAAATATGTTAGCATTTTGGTTTATAATGGAGTTAATGGCTATTTTCTATGTGTTTTCCTCCCCTAATCTTCTAAAACAATTAGTCATTAAATAATAGATGTTTTAGATAAGAATTAAGATTTTATTCCTGAAGATCTTGTGGTTTTTCCCTAAAGTAGAAAAGCCAAGATTTATATTAGATGCAAGAGATAAAGGGTGAAGTGAGATATGAAATATTAAATATGGAACACTCAAAATCAAATTGTTCTGATATAAACTTGTTACTTAAGAAATGGCAGGACATTGAGTAACTAGAAGTGTGTATATTCAAGAGCATTGGTATACAGGAGAGAAAGGAAATTTCGAAACTATGTGCTTTGAGAATGAAGAGATTAAGAAGGGATTATTTCATATCTGCACGGTTCTTAGGGAATAGATAGGCTGGGTGATCCTAACTATTTGAGCAAATGTCAACTGCCAGCAGACACCACCAGCTTATATCAAAGAAAAGTCACAAAGAAATATAAAGAGCTTCTTCACACTGGGAATGGATAACATAGAATAAGTCAGCAAAGGCCAGTAAAAGAAGAAAGTGTTACAAGTCTAATTTAAAAATAGTTTTGGCAAGAAGAGGTTGGGGAGAAAGCAGAGTAGGCTATAATAGTATTTATAACTCAAAGATGGGCCAGACCTAAATGTACACCTTGGCCTCTTTCCATTCTCAAATGTTGTATATTACCAAAAAAGGTGCTATGATTTATACTCAGCTCCAAGTCTAGTCAGCTTTAGGTTTCCTGTGTTTAAGACTGCTTCTTTCTTACAGGAAAACCAGCCCTCTAGATTTCAAATCAAATATGGAATTGATGTATAAAAATAAAATTCAATTGAGGAAGGCAAGTTTGTCTCTAAAACAAAATTAAAAATACTAGCATTTCTTTAACAAAGTCTCTCTAATTCCGTGGAGTGCCATACATCTGTTCAAAATTAATATACAATTGATGCACGAAAATAAAATTTAGTTGAGGATAACTACTGTGTCATTAAAAAGAAAAGAGAAAATTAGCATTTCTATAACAATGGCTAGGTGATATGAAAGTTCATATATGTGGACATTAACAAGTAAGTGCTGAAGAATTTATTAATTGATTGTGGTCAAGTTTGATTCCACATATTTGTGCCTGGCAGGGATTTGTTATACTAAGTAATCTTGAAATTAAATGGATCACTGAGAAGGCTTAGTAATATATTTTAAACTAAATTAATCACCGTGAAAAAATATTTTAAATGGGCTAGGTTTTTATAATTATAATATTCTGTGTTTATATATGTAAAAACACTACCTTCAGGAGATGGAATATAAAATGAACAATTATTTCTACCATGAAACTATAATAAATAAAAATGTTAATATGCAAAATAGAACATGAGTTGATAATAAGGAAGATCAATTTACATGTGATACCCTTTGGATATATCAGAATAAACCTTTCTGATGATCAAAGAACATACTATATTCTATAATGTTGTTATCTGTTATACCTGTGCCCTTCTGAGTGTGGTAAATGACAAGCCTGACCTTATCTTCAAATATCTGCTTCATATTAGGGTCAAATTGTGCTGCATGCTTGTCCCAGCCTTAGTGCAGCATGTGCCCAAAGAACAGGGAAGGGACCATATGTACACTACTTTCTCTGCTTGGAAAAGGGAAAAGTAGTCCAAGACTAGAGAGGGAAGGACTTGTAAGCAGGAGAGATATTCGTAATATTTTGCATCTGGTAAGGCTGGGATACCACCTATCAGGACAGCTGTGCTGGAGAGTGGGAGGTGCTTTCCTTTAGGCTACCAAGAATTAACTGTTTAGATGCTGGATGATGGCACGGTTACAGAGAGGTGCATTGGGCTTGGCCTGCATGGCTTGGGTATAGGGAAGCTCTTATTTACCAACTAATTTTTAAAAAGTTTAACTATTTAAGATCTGTGACAGCTTCTAAACTTTCAGGCTTCTGAACTTTTCTCCATAGGTCAGAGTGAATGAGCCTCGGGAAGGTTTCAAGCAAGAGATTGACTTGAGGAGGATTTTATTTTATTTTATTTTTCAGGAGGATTTTATTTTATTTTTTAAAGATTTTATTTATTTATTTGAGAGAGAGAGAACACAAGTGGGGGGAAAGGGACAGAAGGAGAAGCAGACTCCCCACTGAGCAAGGAGCCTGATATGGGGCTCGTTTCCAGGACCCTGGGATCATGATCTGAGTCAAAGACAGACGCTTTACTGACTGAGCCATCCAGGTGTCCCATGGAGCATCAATTTCAAAACCTCAGAAAAGAGCTGAAGAGGTGACAAGGAGGGTAAAAGTGTAGAAACAGATGTGAGAACCATTTAGGGGGAAAAATTTATGGGGTTGTTGACATTTGGAATTGGGATATGTGTATGACTCCCGAGATTCTGGCTTGCGCCACTGTGGAGAGAGTACTGTTACCTGGGAAAGGAAAGAAGAGTAATATCTGGTGTTTATCTGGTTTGTTAGGTGATTGACTGGCTTGATGTACTTAATTTTCTGAGAACAGTCATGTTTATAAGGTGTAAGTGTAACTGCTAATACATTAACTTAGACATACACAAATACAGCTTTCTCTCAGACATCCCCCCATTCCGCCAAAAAAAAAAAAAAAAAGGAAAGAAAAAGAAAAGGAAACAAATGGGATTTGTTGTTCCTCCAAAAAGGAAGGGATTGAAGAAGTGAGCAACAATTGACGATTACATATTCTTTCCTTTTATCTAATTTTAGAATCCCATTCATACTGTGCGAATGTGGCCATTTTACAGATGAGAAACCCTGACTTAGCAGGATTGAGTTCCAGGACTGCCTTCTCATAGTCAGAATGTAGCAGTGCCCCAGTTCAAACCCAGTTCTGCCCATCACCAAGGTCAAGGTTTTTTTTAACTGCATGGAAATGCTCCCCAAATGGGAAGAAGAGAAAAGAATGGAAGAAAAGGAAAGGGAATGAATGGGGGGGGGGGAATGTATTTAGAGTTATTAAAGAAGTAAGAAGCAACTCCCCATGAAAGGAACCTAGCAGCGACACTTAACCATGAGTGCTGTTCTTACCCTTACCTAGACAAATTCACAGACCTTGGTAAAGGCAGTAGGAGGCTAACCTCGGGTAATAGCTCGTGACTGGCATCCCTGGCCTGTAGGCGAGCTGATCATGCAGCCCTTATGTGAATTGGTGTCAGTTTATGACCAATCCACTGCTCCCCAGTCTTCTGCTTTTAGAGTAGTTCATCTCAGTGTGGGCTGCTGTGAGTCCTCACACTATTTTTGGTCTGTGGGGTAATTGAGGTTAGAGATTTTTATAGAAATGTGACTGATTACTGTTATGCCCATTGAATCCAGTAATTTAAAAACCGGCTAGTATTTTCTAGGTCTTTTTGTTTCATTTTTCAAGTAATTGGTATTGTATTTTACAAAAGAATTTATCTGTGATGAGTTGAGAACAAAGGGACAAAAACTGGCCCTTCACCACAGATAATGTGAGAAATAGTGCTTTACAACATCAAAAGGGAAAAGGGTGAGAACCTGATAGGTGTTTGTGTGCTCTTGGTAACCCAGACTTATTCTTCTAAATGCGATGGTTTAGTGAACTGCCTTGCTCTACGTAGCCATCTATTGACCTCATATACAAATATAATCAAATGCTCTGTGCCATTTAAAGCTGCGTAAGAGTTGAACCTGGTTTTTGTAATTTAACAAAAAATCCAATTTATGTAACATATTAAAAGAAGCATTATCAACTTGTTTTCTCCTCAGAAGACTGTAGCTATTAAACTCCTTAATTACTTCATTTTCACTCTCAGTGTAACATTAGCAGTTTAGCACTTCAAGTATAAAAATGATTAATGAGCCTGAGAATTCATTCGCATACATATCACTTTGCAGCTTGACATAACCCTGGAGCCTGTTTTCTGTTCTAACCATAGACATACTTCTCTAGCAAATATCTTATTGCATATTAAATGTCTAATCGTTGCAAAGTATGCATAATTATAGATGTCTTTCCTGTTTCTTCTATACCAGTAGAAGACAACAAATCAAACGCCTTGAATGTAACTAACTTTTTAAACAAAAGTATAAAACCATAGAGAACACCTTGATTTTTACGTTTTAACTGTCCCTCCTCCCCCCCAATTCACTTGTGCCTTGAGCTAACCGTCATCGATCTAAAAGTGTTATCTTCTCAAAATTTTGGAACGTGAAGGAAAACATTTCAATTTCTATATTTATATTGATGTGGGTACTGTGATTTCAGAAACTATGATGAACATAAAGACTGCATTGTGGATTCAAAGAATAAGATTTTATTTGGAGTGGCTGTGACACAATATCTCCAGGGAGCTATTTCGGTCTAATCATCCTTGGCTTGCATTGGTGACATGCGGTTGCACGTCTCTTTTAGCTCTACTGAATTTCCCTTTTGATCTCCCCCAAGGTGATTTTATATTGCTGCTTTGTCCAGTCATTCCAGAGGCTTAATTTTTTATGTGTGAACAATGGTACCGTTTGTCTTTCCTTGTTTTTTCTACCCTTTTCTGTGGAGTTCATCCAAGACTGTGTACTCTCCCCACCTCAAAATCCTCTTTGCTCCACATGCTCATCACCTGCAAGCTATGTTCTGCCCTGATTCAGTACTGAACCAGGAAGATTAAACTAACTTTTGCTCAGAACTCAGAGAACTATACTTGTCAGGCTTATTGCCATGACACACAGTTGTAGCTATTGGATGGTGAACTAGGCAACTCCCAGGGGACTCCGCGTAGAAGGGAAGAGCCCAGCTACAGGCCACTTGCTAAATTCTAAATCTGGTGTTCAGATGGTTTCATTCATGTAGGTAAAGCCGTATGGCATAAATATGTCCATACCTATTTCCATCTGCTTTTTAGAGGAAGACATTTAATTTGGGGACAAAGTATGTTGGATCCATTGAACAAGACAGGGTTAAACATTTATTAGAATAAATTTTAAAAAATGCATATACTGTGATAAAGCACACAAATCATTATTTCACTGCACAAGCCTGTACTACAAATGCAGTCTTGCGGCTGGGCATCACTAACTGACAATCAGACCACTGAGAATGCAAGGCAATGCAGTCAACCAGGACCCCGAGTCACTGTTTCCAAGCAAATTTTTTTGGTTGTGAGAGCAGTACTTTTTAACAAGACCGTCAACTTGAGAAGTAGCGTTGCCAGATGAAATACAGGATGCCCGCATGAAAAACAAGGAATAATTTTTGATCTGAGTATGCCTCAAATATTACACAGAGTATGCTTATACTAAATAAATAATTCTTTGCTTACCTGAGATACTAATTACACTGGCATTCCTATATGGTTATTTACTAAATCCGGCACCCCAACTTACAACTGCTACTTTAGGAGCAACAAAGATCATTCGAAAAAGTACATTTCTTGAGGTGAGTGACCAATAAGATTATTCCCATACTCCCAAATATCATAGAATTGGGAGGGAAGGTGAAAAATGAGACTCACCGCACTCTCAGCTGTGGACAACAGCACCCGCTCTCTGCTGGTTGCCCACGTTTGTTTGCGCTCAACCGCGGAGCCCACGCTCACCGCGCAGGCTCACACTCGCCCCGCGCAGACTCATGCCCGCCCTCGCAGGCCCAGGCCCACCGGATTACAGAGCTCACCCTGTGGCTGGTTGGGCTCTGTGGGCTCTGTGGGCTTTGTGCAACAGAGCGTCTTGGTGCGGACCCGGGTTCCTGCTTGCAACGCGGCTCTGGTACCTCAGAGGTTGGAAGGTGGTTTTACACACAAGGAAAGGTTTCCTTTATGGGGCTACCCCGTGAAAAGTTCTGTAAAATTACCTCCAAATTGCCAGTTCTTGGCTGTGTGGATTTTGAACTTGCTAAAAAAGAAACCGCGGACCCCACCTATTTGTGAATTGGGTTAATTTCACATTCTGCTTAATAGAATGGATATGGAGAAGCTGGTGGTGAAGAGCTTCTCTTGGATTTTATGAGCCTGTCAAGGGAGACCTAAGAAGAAAAGAAGAGAGATGAATTGGATTTCTAAGAAGGTAATTAATCCATTACTTCCAAAGTACAAAAGAAAGTTTATTAGTGGGTAGTGTTAAAATGAAGCCTATTGTTTTGTTTTACAAATGCAATCTGCTGTTATGTACTTAGGACCATATTAAGGTCAAAAAGAGTTGTAAAGTGTAAATGAATACACGCATATATTAAACTTTTCTAATTAGAATTTTAATTTATTTCTTTTGGTCCTGTTCCTTTAGGTTTGTTATAAAAAGGTAGCCAGTTGAAAAAAAATCAGCTGTTGTGAATGAAAACTTTCAAGCAGGTGGCATTGATTTATTTTTGCTGCCACCTGGCTTTCTTTGCTATATAACTGTAAGGGATTGCTAATTGATGTCGGTAAATATGTTTGACTTTCTTCAGTCAAGATGCTTTTACCAAAAAAAGTAGATTAATCCCACCATGTATTGGGGGCTAAATTTTAGCACTACTACTTATTTAGCTAGCAGTGGTTTTCTAAGTGTGCTATATGTTAACAATTTGCATGTTGAATTAGACAGTTTTATTGTAGTATAAAGATATTTATTATTTTTAAGGACATGTTGATTCTACTTTTAGGCATAGTTTTAAATTCACTGAAGAAAACGATTTCTATTGAAGAAATGTGTACTTTCAATATGGTCATGATTTTTTTTAATTCTGAGCAAGTGAATGGAATCATTCTTGAGCTATGGTGTCTACTGAATTAACTTTTAAAAATAGACATTTGGGAAATATACAGTGCCTACTACCCAAGATAGTTATGGTGACTAATTAGCTTCTTACCTAGATTTATAGTGCTGTTACTCTGTAATCTTTGTAAAATAGGTCACAAACTGGGTCTGCCTGAATCTTAAGTATAGATTTCATATATCATGGGTTTGTATTGCCACTCTAAAAACTTATTGTCAAAGAAAACTAATACAGCATAGACCACTTTGGAGGGCCACATTGCTTCACGAGTGTCTTTTGCTTAGATCCTCATCCACAGCTGCTTGCTTGACTTGGACCTTGTGCCTTAATCCTAGTTAGTAAGTGTGCTTCCCTCTTTTTACTGAGAATGAGTCCTTGTTCTCTCCGATGCTAGTGACTCCTTCCCGTTCTGGTTCTCCCATTTGCTTGAATCTGAACATCTTTTTGGTGACTGTATATCTGACCCTTTCTCTCCTGGCGATTGATGCTATCGTCTCCGCCTTAAGCAGTGACAGCCTTAGAATTTCTTTGTATGTAGGTGATGCTTGGGTGGTTGTTTGGATCTAAGGGAAAAGTAATTTGCCTTGAAGCCTTGCTTGCACTGTAGTCATTCTTCTACTTAAATTGCATATTTATTTGGGAAGGCTTGAGGGCAGTTACGGAAATTCTTACAGTGGGTTCTTTCTACCCATTCCTTGGCAGTGCTACTGGATTCCAGGCTGGGTCTGCAAAAGAAATGTTTTCTTACTCAGTTTGTTCCACAGGTTTGTATATGAATTGTAATAGCTATAGCCAATGAAGGTGGCGTGGATAATTGACTTAATGTCAAAAATTCCTAGTCCTAGATTCCAAATAGCCATGTCCATCCAACTCTTGGGGTACCCAGTTTCTCCTAGTAGAAGGTTTCTGTTGGCAAATGTTTGCTTTTTGGAAACTGCTTATTGCCTCTCATAACCTCTAGCTACCAAGGTTTTCAATATAGTGAGGGCCAGGGACAGCAGGGTACAGTCATAAGATTTGTTGTAAAACAGACCTGGAGCTGAATTTCTTGGTGTTAGACCAGTGATCTTGTTACTTCTCTTTGCCTGCTTTGCATTTTTATAAAATGAAGATAATCCTACTATTCATTCTCTTTCACAGTGGTCAAGCAGATTAAGTGAGGAAACTTAAGTGCTTGACACATACTTCACAATCAGGAAACACTCATAAAAAATTGCCCTCCTGTATTATGTTGAACAAAGATGGACTTTGTCCAACACACTTTATGTTGTAGATAACAGGTATTCGAAATGCTGAGTCATTCATTCAATAAACTCTCTCTTAAGTGCTACATTGTTCCAGGCCTCTGCTAAAGTGAGCTGGCCCAGAAATTTATCAGAAACAATAATAGTGAGTATGACCTGTAGAATTAAGGAAATGCAGCCCAAAATGTTAAAGAAAATGGAGTAATGAGTTAATTTTAGTGCAGGAGATTAGAAGGAGAGCTTGGAGACATTGTCGAGCCTAGAAAGGGCATGATTTTAAGAGATCTGCACTAATGTGGACCTGATGGATAAATGTGAAAGGTTTTGTGATTTGTTTCTACTGTACCTCTAGTATTTCACCATTAAAACACTTTGGTGCTATCTCATTGCATATTTACATGCACAACTCCAGTCTAGACCAAAAACTCCTTGAAAGTAAGTAGGTGACCAACCACCCCGTTTGCCCAAACCTGAGAAGGATCCGAAAGTGGAGCTTTCATTGCTAAAACTGGGAATATTTCAGGCAAATAGGGACAAATTGATCACCCTACTTATTAAAGTAGTAGTAAGATTGTGTCTTAGTCTTCATGTATCCCAGAATCTTGTACAGTGTCTGGTGCATTAGAGAGGTTATAGGGGATGAGAAATCATCCCAGTACCCTTCCAGGTTCTTGGCTGAGCTGCCTCCCTACGGAAACCCTGTAATGAAAGGACAGATTAACAGGAGAAAAGCAAACATTAATTTAATGACATGTATACTTCCTGCATACATGGGAGAAACTCAATAAAACTGAGTAACTCCCCAAAATGGCTAGAGCCGCCACCTTAAATACCATCTCCAGCTAAAGACAAAGGAATATGTTGGGAGTGGGGGAGCCAGTTATGGGAGGTTACCAGGAAAAGCACAAAAAGCAAGAGTGTGGTTGTTATGCAGGTGTCAAGTCCTTGTTTTCTCTATTGGTAAAGTTTCTAGAGATTTCCTCCTCCTCTTCCTGGAGGAGAGGGAGACACTGGAACAAATGGAGATTTCCTTTATAAATGTAAATTTCTCATGATAAAGGGTAACTTCTACTCTGCTTTCAGAGCTGCTCCTGTGTCTGCAGTTTCTTTTCTTTTCTTTTTTAAGATTTTATTTGACAGTGAGAGACACAGCGAGAGAGGGAACACAAGCAGGGGGAGTGGGAGAGGGAGAAGCAGGCCTTCTGCGGGGCAGGGAGCCCGATGCGGGGCTCAATGCAGGGCTCAATGCGGGGTTCGATCCCAGGACCCCGGGATCATGACCTGAGCCTAAGGCAGACGCTCAACGACTGAGCCACCCAGGCGCCCGGTGTCTGCCGTTTCTTAAAAATAACCTGCTTAGTGGGGTTCCTGGCTGGCCCAGTGGAGAGCATGAGACTCTTGACTGGGTCATGAGTTTGAGCCCCACGTTAGGTGTAGAGGTTACTTACATAAATAAAACTTAAAAAAATAACCAGCTTCAGTATAACCCTTATGCCAGAGAGGCATATTTTCTGGTGTCATTTTCTCCCCTTCAAGACTCAGTTAATACTGTGGGTGATCCCTCAGTTTTAGCCAGAGCCTTTGGTTTTTGTCTGGATAGTCAACTAGAAGAGACTTTGGTCCCTTAAGGCTGAATAATTAGGGAAAACAGCTATTTAGTTCAAAGTAAAGCTAAGAAGAAAAAAAAAAAACAACACAACAACCTCACCTGTTATATTGGGAAAGAAAATGGATTCTGTCCCTAATCTTCCTCTATAATTTTAAGTTAAGGGTTTATTTGGACCCTGAAATTTTCACAGTATAGCAAAATTGCCCCTTGCACTCAAGGAGAAGCGTCCAGTATAATGAAAAGAGAACAGGGGTTGTAATCAGAATAACTGCCTCCTAGTCACAACTCTACCACCCTCTAATAATATAAACTTGAGTAAACACTTAAATTTTCAAAGCTTTATTGCCCTCAACCCAAATCTTTGTGTAATAACAATAACTTCCTTACAGTAAACAGTTTCATACGATAACTTATAAAATAGATTAAAACCCACTAAAAGATGAGTTAAATTCTAATCTAAATACCGGTCATGCAGTAATAATCGTGATATGCTGACTGAGATGATTCAAATCATTATACCAAGGTGTGATGCTGAGAAGAAATACACTACAAGTTAGATTTTTCCAGGGGCACACTTAAAGGCCCTGTCGTATATATATTTATAAATATAAACAGTACACCTGTGGTCAAAATTCCCAAGGAATAGCATTGATTAAAAAATCGTTTAAATCTCTGGCCTTCTAAAATGCTCATACTGGCTTAACTGCTCCTGAATTACAGTTACTTTTTTTCCCTCAAGTCCTTCAAAAGGGCTCTTTTGAAAACCAAAAAAGGCATTAACAGGTAAATCAAAAGGACAAAGGGACATGGTCATTTCGAGGTATGCCTTTAAATTTTAATGACAATTTAATCTCAGGGACTCTGCCTATTTGCTTGCTGCTAAATGGAGTATCCAAGTTATACTTTGGTGTCTAAGTTGGACAAAAATTATAAAATTCGTTCTAACACACTTGCTAGCCAAAAGAATATAAGCATATTTAATAGTAAAAAAATACTGATTGCAATAATTTTGTACTTCGCAGTCTTTCTGTTGTGGACATAGACTGAATTGGTAGCCCAGTGCTCGTGTGTTACTCACGAGCTACATTAAAGTTACTAGAGTTTTCCCTAAGTGTCTGTGATGTCTACGAAGAAATTATGATGACAGAGAAGTCTGGAATTCCAGTCCAGCTGGGCAGCAGAATAATAATCATTCAAAACCACTGTCTGGGCTACATTTATTGAACAGGAGGGGAATCTGCAAGAACAAACCATAGAATCAATGCATCTGGTCAGCAAAGAAATTTATTTGGGCCAGAGAAATTAAAAACTTATTTTTCCGGGGCTCCTGGGACGCTCAGATGGTTAAGCCTCTGCCTTTGGCTCAGGTCATGATCCCAGGGTCCTGGGATGGAGTCCCACATCGGGCTCCCTGCTCAGCGGGGAGCCTGCTTCTCCCTCTGCCCCTCCCCCTGCTCATGCGTGCTCTCTCTCTCTCTCTCTATCTCTCTGTCTCAAAATGAATAAGTAAAAAATCTTTTTAAAAAACCTTATTTTTCCAATAACTTATTCTGCCAGAGCACTAGACCAGAGTCTGAGGCCATCCTACAGTACAGATCCTTAACATGTGGGCCTTTTTCAGTAGAAGGAGCATTGGAGTTACTGAACTGTTTGCTCTGCCTAGCCAATTTAATATGAAATATGATTGAAACCAGTCGGTCTGCACTGGTATTTATTTATTTTCCAGTGCTTTCCTAAACGAGTTTTATAGTATTCAGAGCATAGTGTTAAATTGATTCACCTTTCTCAGGATGAGAATTGTAAACAATTTGATTAGCGTTTCTCTATTTTCATCTTCTGACATGTTCTCTTATAACTAAGAAAAATTATAGCCCCTTTTTCTTACTGAAAATAATTTATATTCAGTAGTGGCTTTGTGCCTGCACAGAGCATAATCTCCACAGGCTTAAATATCAACATTTGTAGCCGTACGGGTATGATGGTATTAAGAACAGTTCTAAAGACAAACTACACTCTTAAATGTTCATGATACTGAATTTATCCCTCAGACCTTATAACCGAACTTTGTAAACCAGAGACATTCCTACGAGTTTTATGTAGTGCAGCAAGGAAGGAATGTAAAAAAAAATAAAATAAAATTATAATTTTTATATGAATACTAAACATAAATGAAGGGAGTGCTGTTACCATGAGAGGGATTATTGATTGCTCAGTTAAAAGCTGCTAAATGAGTGATAAAAGCTGAAGAGGGCTGATGTCTTTTCTCTTGAGGAAACGTTTGGCTCTAACAGAGATTTAATGAGCACCTATGAGGAGCAGTGATGCATGGCCTACCCCAGTTCCTCTTTCTCCCCATGTCTTTAACAGCTGAGTCTACCACTGATGCTCACCCTTACTTTCACTTCACTTCTGTCCAGTTTTCATCCTGGAACTGGGCTTTGGCACCCTAGCTTTTATTTCCTCACTCTGGGTTATGCTTTTAATATTTATACCCCACTTTCTAGTGGTAGGACAACAGTTACAGCTACCTGCCAGTCTTGCCATCCCGTTTGATAGGAGTCCCTTAATTCCAGTGTCCTTCTTGGACCACCTCATTTTAATCCTTTGAAAAATTATTCATGCTTGTGTGCTTTCTACTTGCTCATTTCCAGCATCCTCTCTTAAAAGGCTAGTAGTACTCTCTGTGTGGATAGCACATTCTATGGCATAAATCTTAGTGTAAAAGGGCATTTCCCTGATCACTGTCTTCTGGGGCTAGAGAGAGCTGAGCACCATGGGAGCCCTGGGCCCCTGCTAGTAGGGGAAGAGGTGAGGTAGGACAAGATAAACTGGATTGTGAGGTGTTTGAGGGCATGATCCATGACTCATGCTGATCGTTATCTTCCTCACACTTGCAAGTGTCTCCGACATTATAGATCTGCAGTGGTGAGTACATGAAAGAGTAAAATGAATGTGCCTATTTCTTAAATTGTCTAGGACTGACATGGGCTATAAGGATGGATGTTACTTATGTCACTTGCTTGCTATCTTCAGTTTTAAACTATGAAAGCTCTGGGTATGGTCACAATTTTTGAAATTGTGAAAAATCTGTTTCTTTAGCTGGGCCTGTATAATCAGATTAGAATCATGAGTTTTCTGGGAGACATAATAGAGAAGCCCAGGTTTTCTTTCAGGGTATTGAAGGTGCATTGTATTAGGTTAATACATTGTCCTTTGAATTTCATTTTGAAATCACTTAATGCAGTTGTTTTTTTAATTAAATAATTACTTAAAAATTATATTTTACTCAAACTAAATAGAAGCTTATTTAGCTTATAATAGTTGACTAATGTCCTTTTGTTGTAGTCACATTTATTCTTTTCTAATGACTGTAATTGCTTTATTAGTTTGGAGCTCAGTAAGAAAAAAAAAAAAGACATTTAAATGCCTCCTCTTGGCCAAGGTACGTTTTTGGTTTTGTGGCAAAATCAGTCAGTCTCTCTCTCCCTCCCTCCCTCCCCCCCTCCCCCCTCCCCCCCTCCACACACACACACACACACACACACACACACACACACACAATCTCCCCTTCTCCCACTTTCACTCAAAGAAAGGGTATAAATTAAATGTTTATTATCTGTCAGTTATGAAGATAGACTCTGTGGTGATGAAAACGACTATCATGGTTCCTCTTTTATTGACTTTGTGCCAACAAAATATTTTGAGGGAGGAAAATTTTATACATCAATTGTTTTCATTGTCTGAATTAAAATAGGTCCAATGGCCATTTATCCTAGCTTTGTTTTAACTGTCCTGATTCTCAGATAGTCTGAATTATCTACATTTTGAGCGATGTGTCCTAATTTTGGCTTGGGAAACTATGGTCCTAAGAGAGAGAGATTTATTTTGAAAAAAATTACCACCTTAGAATTTTATTTTTTTCTTGGATCAAAGTAAATTTATGTTTTGATAGCTTAAAAAAGAAAAAATTCAAAACTCTATTTTTTAAAGTTGGAGAATACATAAGTTTATGGGGTATGCATGATTTATTAAGAATTTGATTTTTAGACCAGAATGAACTCATTGAAGTTAGAAAAGAGACTGCTCTATTTTTGCATCATATATACAGATTTTATACACTTAAATCTCTAGGTCAGTGTGCCTGGCAATATGGGTTTAAAACAAGGAACACATATATAGTATCCTCTTTTTAACTTTAATGCACAATACGTATATTTTTTTAAAAAATAGCCTGGTTGCTATATATAGGGAAATTCATAACGATTGAAAATGATGGGAAGATGGACATATTTTTGCATGTGTGTGTGGTGGATATGCCTGGGGTGTGGCTGAAATAACTAGATATCTGACCATAATATATGCCGCCATTTGGTAAAGATAATTCTTGAGCTATAGTAGCAGCAACAAGCAGTTGTTTTCTTGGTATGTCTTCCTTTTTTACACTTTTGGGCTTCAGATGGTGAAAATGTGTCCCCCCCCATTTCTCCTTTCTTTAGCCTACACTGAATATTTGTGGCAGCTTATCTTTCCACGTTCTATAGTAGTGTTCAAAGATATATTTGAGGGCATCCTCAAAGCATCTTTGGTAACCCTCGCTGCTTCTCTAACGTGTCATGTAATGGTTGCTTGAGCATGTCAGTTCTACGTGTGTTTGCCAAGCCCCAGTGGGTTGGTGTAAATAGGCATTGCTTTTGGGCTGAGAGACAAGCTGCATCACAAGACCTATTTGCTGCTTATATTGTGTCATTCTTTTAACTGAGGCAGTATGTATATATTGGAGCATCTACCAAATGTCCAGGGTTTTGCTTAGTACTGTGGAGAATTATGGGCATGGAATGGGCGAGGCAACATCAGATAGGAGGGTAGTAAGGAGAAGTATAAGGCGGGGGACCTGTTGAGGTTAACAGCCATGTACAAAAATAACTAGAAATCCTATAAGGACAGATAGACAGTTGTATTTAGGTTGTTCTGATTAAACTCTTCATGATGCAGGATATGTATATGGGCATCTCCAAGTCCCAAAGCTTTGTAGAAACTTAATTGGTTGGCGGGGGGGGGGGGGGGCATTATGGTAACTACAGTCCATTCATCAGTTGTGTGAGTGAAGCTAACTTTGTGTAATGTCCTACTACTTTTTGAATTATTAATCATCACTGTTAAACACAGTACTTTGATAGAAGGGATCAATTACAACTCACCTCCGCAATTGTTAATGCAGTTTTTGACTGAAATGCCTTAAGTGATAATGGCCACACCACATTTAATTTTTAATCCACCACATTTTCATATCATTGCTCCATCCTCTAAATTTAGCTGCTAAAATGATTGCATGCCATCCTTAAATCCTTTCAAAAAATCTAAAACTCAGGATTTGACACTAGGAAGAATGTGCATCTGCATTTATCCCTGTACGCTTTTCTGGTTTTGTAGAGGATGTCAGCTTCATACCAACCCAATTAAACACCCCGGGAAGGAGAGGGTGTAAAAGTTCACATTGGATGTGCTGCACTCTGCAGGATCTTTTTATCTTCTGTGTGCATATCAAGAACACTTACTTTAAGATTTTGACTTTTCTTGAGGGGCTAATATTGTTTTTACAGGATTTTACTCACATTCTCTAGGTCTAAGGACTTGGATTCTGACCCTGGTTCTTTTTGTCTTACACATAGTGACAAGACTGATACTCATGTACTTGTTATATAACTCAACTTTTCAACATTTTGATGAAGAGAGGTTAAGTGATTTTTTTCAGAAGCCACACAGCTAATAAATGGTATATTTCTTACAAAGGAAAATTCTGCTATAAAAGAGAGTTATAAAATCTTGTACATCAGAAATAGAGGGGAATACATTTATAAGTCAACTAATTTTTTATTATATTAATGAGAAAGGTATGTTAATAAAATGTCTTAATTACATCCTTTTTATAGAATAGATGTTTTTATTGACTTTATGATGAAACTGTTAAAAATGCCATCCTTAATACCAGTGTTTAAAGATGTTTACATTTTATGCATATATTCTTATAGTTTTTTTTTCTGTGTTTATATGTGGTATAAAAAGGATCATGTGATGTAAACAATTTTGCACCTGTTTTCTGCCCCCGACCTGTATATGGCATGGATAAGTTTCAGTGTCATTAAACACGTATCTACATTGTGATTAGAATGGCTGTGTAGTAGTCTGTTGAACTGATGAGTCTTAATTTACTTGACCAATCTCTTCTTGATGCACACTTGGTTTTCACATTTTCTCTGTAGTGAGAAAAACACTGGGATGTATATAATGTCTGTGAGTGTATGTGATGCATACGTTCAAAGATTCAAAGATCATCCTTTCATCTGTTTAATTCCTCAGGATAAATTTCTGGAAATTGCATAGCAATGGCACTTTCCTTTCTTCCTTTTTTGATTACTGCTTATTTATGTTTATAAATTGGTATTCTAAAGTCCCAGTAGTCTGTAGAGGAAAAAAAAAAAACGTATAGAGAAGGGAAGTTTCAATTTCCTGATAATCTGCAACGCATCAGCTACAGTAAATAGAGTATTTCATTTAATCTTCATGTTAACTCTGAAAGTTGCGGGGAGAGTTTAAGTAACTTGCCAAAGGGTACATTATAAGTGGCAGGGCCAAAAGGCAATTGAGTTCTGTCTAACCATAGAATGTTGTTTTAAAATTGAAGTGAAATACACATAACATAAAATTAACCATTTAAAAATTTACGATTTAGTGTAATTTAGAACCTTCACAATGTTCTGTAAGCAACTACATTATCTAGTTCCAAAACATTTTCATCAGCCCAAAATGAAAACCTGCATGCATTCAGTCATTCCCCATTTCCTTTCCACCAGTTCCTGGCAACCACTAATCTGCTTTCTGTCTCTGGATTTACCTACTCTGGATTTTGTATAAATTGAATCATACAATACATGGCCGTTGGTGTCTGGATTCTTTCACTTAGCATGTTTTTGAGGTTCATCCATGTTGTAGCATCTATCAGTACTTCTTAATTTTTATGGCTGAATAATATTTCATTGTTCGGGTGTACCACATTTTGTTGATCCATTCATCTGTTGATGGACATTTAAGCTGTTTCCACTTTTTGGCTATTGTGAATAGTGGTGCTGTGAACATTCATGTACAAGTATTTGAGTCTTTTGGGTAAATAACTAGGAGTGCAATTTCTGGGTCATCTTAACCATAGAACATTTGCAGCCTTCTTTCATAAGGGTATGAGTACTTGTAATAGGATGCTTCCTTACTATTTAAAAATAAAAACTTCAAGTTCTTATTTTTAAATATTGAATAATCATCCAGTTCAATGTTGTGACAAAGTTTGAAGTTTAAAGAATTAAAGTCTTAACACTCCAGTCGTCTTATTCCTGGATTGGTGTCTGTTAAAACTGTTAAGACTTAGGATTGAAGAAAGCTGCTGGCTATTGCTGTATGTGGTTTAGTGTACCCTTTTGGTTCAAGGTTGACTGTGTTGTTAGTGGCCTTATCCAGAGAAACCACAAATTGTTTTTTTTTCCCCCCACAGATTTTTATAAATTCCCTGCATATAATTGGGGATGACAAATCATGAATTTTTAAAATCTTAGAGCTGAAGACAGTCTTTAAAGGGAATCATCTTGATGAGAACATTTTTACATATAATTGCCCAGGAAACTAACTACTCTCTAGAGACCTTGAGTTCATATTGGATTCCTATGTAACTTCTGCCTGTGTATTTTGAGACCTGGAAAATAGACTGAGGGAAAATTGGAGTGGGCAAGAGAACTTCCGTACTTATTGTCAGTGAAGGAAAGCAGCTGACATGGCTCATCAGGGTAAGTGGGCCTCATTATCCCTCAGCAGTTTCTACCAGACCAGCTAGCACAGGGAATTACTTTCTTCCTGAAGCATAAAATACAACAGAGAGGAAATAGTTCTTTTAATTCAAGGAGGGGAAGAGATACAGAAGATGGGGGAAAAAGAAACAAAGGAGAAGTTAAAGTGTTTAATTATTCTATTTTTGAGATGGTGGAGATCTGAGAGATCACCTTCATTCAGCTTCCCTACTTGAAACAGGGAGGGATGAGCTTAAAGTCACACAGCCCTGTGCTTGTGCTTATAATAAGCCAAGTGGACTAGAATCCAACTTAGGCTCTCCGATGCCCTTTGTATTAGTTTCCTAGAGCTGCTATAACAAATGATTACATGATTAGTGAGTTAAAACAACACAAATGTATTATTTTACTCTTCTGGAGGTCGGAAGTCTGACACAGGTCTCCCGGAGCTGAAATCAAGGTGTTGGTGGTGCTGCATTCTTTTCCAAGGGCTCTAGGGAGGAATCTGTTTCCTTTCCCAGCTTCTAGAGGCTTCCCATATTCCTAGGCTTGTAGCCTGCCTTTCATCATCAAAGCCAGTAATCACATCATCTTGACCTCTGCTTCTACCTTCCTATCTACTTCTCTGATTCTCCTACCTCCCTTTTTTACTTACAAGGATCCTTGGGGGGTCATATAGAAAATCTGTGATAATCTCAAGGTCCTTAATCACGTTGCAGAGTCCTTTTTTGCCATATACAGTGTAACATGTTCACAGGCTCTGGGGATTTGGACATGGACATCTTTGGAGGCCACTGTTCTCTCTACCACAGCATGGGGGAAAAAAGCTGAATACATTCCTCTCCTGAGGATTTTGTGGATTTCTTTATTGACAAGTATTTTCACTCAGGAAAAATGGTACCTTAAATCTGTTATATTTACAAACTACTTTTGCATATAATATTTCATTGTCACCTTTTTCATAGGGACAACTATGACCCGAAAAATTAAGTGAATTTTCAGAATAAGTGGTAGTTCTGGGATATGAATCCCACATATTTAAGTCCAAATTCAGCGTTTGTGACATTCTACCCACTATTTGATGAAAATAATTTTCAGCGCTTTCTTAATTCCTTCAGACTGAAGAAGTGGAAGGATAAGATGTCATATATAGGTTGAGTTGTGGACATTTTTCATCATGTTAAACATACCTAGTGGCTTTCAGAAGACACAAAAGTAGCACTGCTTCTTCTGCTTCTGTGTGAGAAAATACCGTAAAACTCTGTTTTACTGTGTTACAGCTGACCTTTACTATTTTTTTTAACTTAAATTCAATTTAGTTAACATATAGTGTATTGTTAGTTTCAAGGGTAGAATTTAATGATTCATCAGTTGCGTATAACACCCTGTACTCATTACATTAAGTGCCCTCCTTAATGCCCATCTGCTAATTACCCCATCCCCCACCCACTTCCCCTCCAGCAAGCAGCAGTTTGTTTCCTAGAGTTAAGAGTCTCTTCTGGATTACCTCCCTCTCTTTATCTTACTTTATTTTTCCTTCCCTTTCCCTATGTTCATCTGTTTGGTTTCTTAAGTTCCGTATATGAGTGAAATCATATGGTATTTGTTTTTTTCTGTCACATTGCTTAGCATAATATACTCTAGCTCCATCCACGTCCTTGCAAATGGCAAGATTTTATTCTTTTTGATGGCTGAGTAATATTCCATCGCGTGTGTGTGTGTTTGTGTGTGTGTGTGTGTGTGTGTGTGTGTGTGTATACACACACACACACACACCCACACCCACCCCACATCTTCTTTGTCCATTTATCTGTAGATGGGTATCTGGGCTCTTTGCATATTTTTGTCTATTGTGCACATTGCTGCTATAAACATTGGGGTGCATGTGCCCCTTTGAATCACTTTTTTTGTATCCTTTGGATAAATACCCAGTAGTGCAGTTGCTGGGTTATTGGGTTGTTCTATTTTTAACTTTTTGAGGAATTTCCATACTGGTTTTCAGAGTGGTACATTCCCACCAACAGTGTAAGTGGGTTCCCTTTCTGCACATCCTCACCAACATCTCTTGTTTCTTGAGTTGTTCATTTTAGTCAATCTGACGTGTGTGAGGTGGTATCTCATTGTGGTTTTGATTTGTATTTCCCTGATGGCTAGTGATGTTGAGCATCTTTTCATGTGTCTATTGACCGTTTGTATGTCTTCTTTGGAAAAATGTCTGTTCATGTCTTCTGCCCATTTCTTGACTGGATTACTTGTCTTTTGGGTGGTGTTTGATAAATTCTTTATTGATTTTGGATGCTAGCCCTTTATCTGATATGTCATTTGTGAATATCTTCTCCCATTCCATAGGTTGCCTTTTAGTTCTTTTGGTAGTTTCCTTTGCTGTGCGAAAGCTTTTTATCCTGATGAAGTCCCAATAGTTCATTTTTGCTTTTGTTTCCCTTGCCTCCAGAGACGTGTCTGGCAAGAAGTGCTGTGGCCGAGGTCAAAGAGGTTGCTGCCTGTGTTCTCCTCAAGGATTTTGATGGATTCCTGTCACACAGTTAGGTCTTTCATCCATTTTGAGTTTATCTTTGTGTATGGTGTAAGAGAATGGTCCAGTTTCATTCTTTGGCATGTGGCTGTCCAATTTTCCCAACACCATTTGTTGAAGAGACTGTCTTTTTTCCATTGGATATTCGTTCCTGCTTTGTCAAAGATTAGTTGACCATAGAGTTCAGGGTCCATTTCTGGAGACTGTTCTGTTCCATTGATCTATGTGTCTGTCTTTGTGACAATACCATGCTGTCTTGATGATGACAGCTTTGTAATAGAGCTTGGAGTCCGGCATTGTGATGCCACCAGCTTTGGTTTTCTTTTTCAACATTCCTCTGCCTATTCAGGGTCTTTTCTGGTTCCATAGATTTTAGAATTGTTTGTTCCAGCTCTGTGAAAAAATGCTGGTGGTATTTTGATAGGGATTGCATTGAATTTTAGCTGTACCTTTACTATTATGATACAAACTAAATTGAATTCTAGCACTTTGTCCGGAAGACAGCAAGGAAGTGGATTTCTTCTTCTGCATATAGAAGCCAGATTATTGGTGTAAATGGTATGTAATGTTATATGTGATTGTTGAACAGTCAGCAAATTTAGGATTATTCTTGATGGTAGGAATCATCTTTTATTTACTTTATGGTCCTTAGCTATGAGCTAAGTACCTAACACTCTAACGGATTTTAGTAAGGTTTTAATAAATTTGTGATGATTTTAATTATTGAATACTGGCCAAATATTAAACTTTGAAAAGAACTGAAAGTTTTAAATTTGTGGTTTAGGGGCGCCTGGGTGGCTCAGTTGGTTGGGCATCTGCCTTTGGCTCAGGTGTTGTTCTCAGCATCCTGGGATCAAGCCCCACCCCGCGTTGGGCTCCCTGCTCAGTGGGGAGTCTGCTTCTCCCTCCCCTTGCTCTTGCACTTTTGCTTGTTATCTCTCTCTCCCTCCCTCCCTCCCTCTCAAATAAGTAAAATCTTTAAAAAATAAATTTGTGGTTTTAACTTATAAATTAATCTCACATTGATTAGAACATTGTTATTAACTGTGTTATTTTTAGTTTTATTTATTTATTTAAAGATTGTATTTATTTGACAGAGAGAGACACAGAGAGGGAACACAAGCAGGGGGAGTGGGAGAGGGAGGAGAAGCAGGCTTCCCGCTGAGCAGGGAGCCTGATGTGGGGCTAGAGCCCGATGTGGGGCTCAACTCCAGGACCCTGGGATCATGACCTGAGCCGGAGGCAGACGCTTAACGAGTGAGCCACCCAGGAGCCCCAACTGTGTTATTTTTAAATGGGACATATCATGAGTTCCCAAAGAGCTCTTCCCTTCTCTCGAAAATGGGGAACAAAACTAAACTAAATAAAGTAGTAGGTAATGGCAGTGCTCTTTACCTTGGGAAATTTGGGGAATTGGTGAGAATAAAGAATGTTATTTTAAAGATTAAACTAGTTAACTTTCTACCACCTGAACCATGTACTAAACAGTGTATTGCCTTTTATGGTAGTGTAACTAGTTGACCAAATAAAAACCACCAAAGAACCAAAAAAACAACACAACAGCTTTTATGACTGGATCAACAGTCTTCCACCCTTTAATTCATAACATACAATTCTTTACTTTGTTGGTGAAAAACCCCAGCTGCTTTTTAGCCTCAGGGTCCAGTCAATCCCATCAATCCCCATGTTGCATTTAGTTGTTTAGGCTGATAGTAGAGTTTAGAAATCGTAACAGAGTTGTAGTTATACTTACCAACAGTGTACCTGCAGGTTATACTTAACAAATTAGTTCCCAATTTATGAAACTAGGCTGAGTTTAAATTATTGAATGAGCCTACCTGTGAACTTCCATTGGGTCAACTTTTAGATGTTTTATATGAAGAAGGTAACCAAACAAAAAACTACCATATTTCCTTGATTCTAAGCATACATTTAGCATCTCTGAAACTAGGAAAAAAATCTATGGTGTGTCTTCTTTTAATCACCAGCCTTTCATTTTTTTGTCTTACTGGTACAGAGGAGATGGTGGTTTGTCTTACATTCATGGGCAAGTTATTTTTAATGAAATGTGGTCATTTAGGTGACTCTAAGCAGAAGCATTTTCCATTCTGATTTGCATAATTTTTAAGGAATGTTTACAAAGTGGGATTTAGAACTTCTACTTAAGAATTTTTTTTTCCTACTTAAGAATTTTTAAAGTATGGCAATTTATGAATAAAACTGAGATGCAAATGAACCAGCTGACGTGACATAGTTCAAAGAATGCATTAGACAGAGTTGAATAGATGCTGTGGAATCTTGACATTAACAGTAATGGGGATTTCTTTTATGTAGTTTGCATTTTCCTTGGTGAACCTCCCTTATCCTACAGCAATTGGTTTTTCAGACTGAATTGACCAAATTAACAGACTCTGCATGGCCTGAAAGTTCTATGGATCAGGGCTGTTGTTTCTATCTATATATCAACTCTGCCTCGATTATAGATTCTTAATAAGTCTATAGCATGTTGAAGTAAACAAAACACATTTTTGTGTGTTTTGAACATCTTTAAATCATAAATAATTTTTATTTTAATTAAAGATAAACAGTGAAGGAAAATCATTAGAATTGATTTTTGTCCTATTGTTGTAGCTTCCTTCTAGACCCCCAAAGAGGCAGCTCTTTTCTCTTAAGCCATTCTAGTTCTCTCTAGAGAGATTTCTAAACCAAGCTAAACTGAAAATATTGGTGGTCATTTGTGATTGCCACACTAAGAGTATGATGAGAACACTTGAAAGAGAAAATGCGTCTGGGCGCCTGGGTGGCTCAGTTGGTTAAGCGACTGCCTTTGGCTCAGGTCATGATCCTGGAGTCCCGCATCAGGCTCCCTGCTCGGCGGGGAGTCTGCTTCTCCCTCTGACCCTACCCTGTCTTGTGCTCGCTCTCTCTCTCTCTCTCTCTCTCTCTCAAATAATTAAATAAAATAAAACCTTAAGAAAAAAAAAAAAGAAAATGCATCTGGACATTTGGTTAGCTGCAGAACCTTTCCCCTTGTGCCAGATGACACCCACATACTTTACCTTTCCAGACAACAACATCAAAATTAATGCTGTTTACTATAGTAGAAGATGATCAAATTTATTTTCAGCTCTTCATAAACACCTCAGTAGCTTTAGGGAAATTGGACATACTACTTTGTCATTTAAAAAATATAATTATGTTGTCTTAATTATCTAATGAAAATGGAAATAGTCATTTTAAATGTTAAGGAAGTTTTTTGACTCTGAGAAATTTCTCTGCATGTGTATTCCCCCTCCCTTTTGCATCTCTGTCATCTCAATGGCCTTCCGGGGCAATAAAAGAGATTGTGGACAATGCTAGAGTAATTAGTAAATAATGCTTATTTTTATTTACATCATGCATTTATATTTGTATAATTTAGGAAAGTCTGAGAAATGTAAAACAGCTATTTATCGGTTGGAATCCCATATTCTCAAATAATAAAATGATTTTCTTTGAAAGAATTTTTAGATTTTGTAAGAAAACGGTTTTGCCTATGGGCTTTTTGTTAATTATCAATACTCCTTTTTAGGTTTTATAGGCATGTATTTCAAAGAATGTAAGGTCACATGTGCCCTTCAGTAAATCAACCTCTAATGCCTCTCCATTCCAGCATAATTATTGTTCTAGTACCTACAAATACCGTGCAGCCTTTTATTTTTCTTCCCAGGATCATTCCCCAAATCCTCCAAGACCACCCTCATTCAGTGTTTATTTAGAGAAACAGTCACAGTGATAGTATTAAAGTCTTATTAGGTAAGTATATCTGCTGAATTACAAATTTAGGATATGTCAAAAGTAAATTTAAACTCTGGATTTCTGTTTTGAGTTCCCTTTCTTTGAAAAGTTGAAATTTTATTGTACTTGTTCTTCGTATTTGGTAGAATCACACCAGCTTTAGCATGGAAAAAAAAATTAATGTTCTCTTCGGCTAGCAAACAACAACTTCAACAAAATACAGTAACAGCTATCTGTTGTAGGAACTACCCTTCATTTCTACAATACCTATCATGTTATAATGCATCACGTCTTTACTGAAGTTGACATAACTTGCAAGGTGCTTTTCCATTTTATTCTCATCATGAATCTTTGGATTAGGCATCCTTTTTTAATTTGTGAAAATAGGGAAATAGGGCTTACTGGTGTTCCATGGCTTGTCAGAAACAATTGTAATTGTACGTTATCAGTACTTTAACCCGCATTTTCTGATTTTTAGAAGTTCTACCATTTATGCTGCATTAAGCTGCTTATTTGGTTGGTGCTTGGAATTGTGACTTTTAACTAAATATGATCTGTGCAGAATGAATGATAACTGATATTATCCATGTAAGAGTAGCCTTGCAAAGACATTCTGAAGGCACTTCAAATTTTGGTGTTTCAGAGGAAGCTAGCTGGCTTTAGAAAAATAACATCTGTAAATGTTTGATTGTCTTGCCCATGGTGTGAAAGTTACTGACAAAGCTGGAATGTGAACTACATTCTAGGTGTGATCTACTTTTACATTAAGTTATCATTTTATATTAGTTGGGATGGGGACAAAAATAGCCTTTAATTATGAATATGTCCTGTATACAAACATAAGACCAACTGTCTCACATTTAAGTTGACTCAGCAAATGGTAAATGTGAAAGCATTTAATAGAGAACAATAAATATTAATGGGAGAATGAGAAAGAATTTTCCACTCCCATTAATTTACCTCACTAAAAATTGTCTAAAATTATTTTTGCTGTGGGGCGTCAGGGTGGCTCAGTTGGTTAAGCATCAGACTCTTGATTTTAGGTCAGGTCATGATCTCAGGGTTGTGGGATTGAGCCCCGCCTGCGGCTCTGCACTTAGCACCAAAAGTCTGCATGTTCCTGCCCCCCACTCTCCTCCTCCCTCTCCCCTCCTTGTCTTGTGCACCTGCTCTCTTTAAAGGGGACATGATCCCACTTGTAATTTTTGTATCTCCCAGTATAGGCTAGTTCATACTGTGAGTAGCAAACAATTTTCATGTCCCCAAACTTCAGTGGCTTACTAGAGAAAGATTTGTTTTTCGCACAGGTTATATGCTATACTTCCTTTGTGGGTTGACTGGGCCCTCTCCTCCATATTGTATTCACTCTTGGACCCTGGTTCATGGAGAAGTTGTTATCTGGAATGTTACTGGTTTTTAAGACAAAAGGAAGGGCATTAGAGAGTCTCCCATTGGTAACTGAATTTTCTAAAACTGTCCTCTTACTTGTGCTCTCAACTCATTGACCAGAACTAGTGAATGACCACACTGTGCCAGTCTTTTGCCTGTTGGCTCTGAGTCCATTCTTAACTCTTCTCAACCTTGCTTTGGTTTGCTAAGGGACCTGTTTCCCAAGTTGTCTTGCTATTTGGCTTCCAGGTGCTTTGGCCATTGGGAGATAGAGATGGGAGAATGGGAGGTGGGAGGAGTGGAGAAACTAGATGATTTCATCCTGTCCTTTCCGTTTTGGAGGGCATCTGCAGCAGCAGAAGCCTCGCTATGATTTCAGGTCCTAACAGACAGACGTGATGTGATTCCAGCTCCCACAAGTGCCTTCTGGGGTCTGATAATACGACTTTCTTTGACTCTCTTCTGAGGATGTTGTAGAGTTGTCCTCTGTTGCTTTCCATCCTTTATTTGACCTCTCAACTCTTTCAACTCCTGTGTAAAAAAATTCCCTGCCTTAAATTCCCTGTGTTGAAATGTTAGAGTGGTTTCTTTTTTTGATGATCCCCTGAGTGATAAACTTGGGTTAGGTTGTTCAACCCTACCATGTACCCAGAGGACAGAGAGCTGGAAAGATTTGGTGAATAGCTCTCATGACTGCCATACCACCGATTTACATTTGACTTGCAGTCTTCCTCTTGCTAGGCAGGCCTCTCCTTCCAGCTCCACGACCATACAGCTGAACAGCTACCTAACCTATATCTCCTTTTGAATATTTCAAAGGTACAGTGAACTCTACATGTGAAGGTCATAACACATGATCAGCTCCAGCAAGTCTCTTCTGTTGCTTCCTTCAATGAGTAACCGCCTTGTGTGTTGTTAGTCAAGCAAGAGACCTGAGTCATTTTTTTAATCCTTACTCGCTCTGCCTGCATAACCACACTATAACCATAATTGTAACCATAACCAGAATTATAACCACAGCCAACAACTATAACAATAACTATGGCTGCAGTGTCCTAAATACCTCTCAATTTTCTTCACTTCTTTAAGTTTCTGCTGCTGTCACCCTTATCCAAAGCTCCCTCCTGGTCTTGACTGGATGATTGCAATAGCCTCCTAACCTTGCTCTCAGTGTCACAGCCTCACAATTAAAGTCAATCATTTTCAAAGACCTTCACATAGTCAGTGACCTTCAATAGCTTCCAGTTGCTCTTAGGGGAAATCCAGTGCTCCTTAACATAGTCTTAGAAGACCTAGCACCAGCTTCCTCTTCATCTTTATCTCGCCCCATCCCCCATCTCACTCACTTCACTCCAGCTTCACTAGCTGCTTTCAATCCTTCTCAACCTCTAATACAGCCTCAGGCTTTTGAACATGTAGTTCCCATTATCTGGAACACATTCCCTTCCCTCCATGTTAGCATTTGTTAAGTAAGGTTTTTTCTTTGTTGTTATATCCTCAGGCAAGCCTTCCTTGACCACCCTGACTACATCACATAACCTTTTACACACTAAGTAATGCCATGTACCTCTGCCAGGCAGCATTAACAGAGAAAAAATTTTATATATTGCTGTGTGATTATTTGATTAATGAAAATTTTCCACACTTGTCTATAAATTCTGTGAGGTGAAGAGACTGAATCATTTTCCTAACCATTGTATCTGCTATCAGCGTCTGGGAAGTCATTGTCACTCAGTAAATATTTGATAAATTAATGAATGAAAACATTTTATTTCTCTTATTCCCTCCCTCCTTTCATTCCAGCCTTTTCCATTGTGTATCTGCTGTTGGGGAATTGCAGGTCAGATACTCATTCAACAGTTAATTCCTAGGGTGTAATTATTAATGCCACATTAGTATTTTTTTTTTTTTTTTTGGTATTGGAATTATTCAGATTGGGTATTAGTAGTAATGGGCGGCCGGTCATAGTAGAGAGTGAGTACAGGTTTTGAAATTAGAAAGAATAGGTTTTGAATCCCAGCTTTACCATTTGCTTGTTAGGTGACTCTGGTCTCTTCCAGTGATTTTTTTTTAATAATTTTTTATTGTTATGTTAATCACCATACATTACATCATTAGTTTTTGATGTAGTGTTCCATGATTCATTGTTTGTGCATAACACCCAGTGCTCCATGCAGAATGTGCCCTCTTTAATACCCATCACCAGGCTAACCCATCCCCCCACCCCCTCCCCTCTAGAACCCTCAGTTTGTTTTTCAGAGTCCATCGTCTCTCATGGTTCGTCTCCCCCTCCGACTTACTCCCCTTCATTCTTCCCCTCCTGCTATCTTCTTCTTTTTTTTTCTTAACATATATTGCATTATTTGTTTCAGAAGCACAGATCCGTGACTCATCAGTCTTGTACAATTCACAGTGCTCACCATAGCACATACCCTCCCCAATATCTATCACCCAGCCACCCCATCCCTCCCACCCCCCACCACTCCAGCAACCCTCAGTTTGTTTCCTGAGATTAAGAATTCCTCATATCAGTGAGGTCATATGATACATGTCTTTCTCTGATTGACTTATTTCACTCAGCATAACACCCTCCAGTTCCATCCACGTCGTTGCAAATGGCAAGATCTCATTCCTTTTGATGGCTGCATAATATTCCATTGTGTATATATACCACATCTTCTTTATCCATTCATCTGTCCATGGACATCTGGGCTCTTTCCACAGTTTGGCTATTGTGGACATTGCTGCTATAAACATTGGGGTACACATACCCCTTCGGATCCCTACATTTGTATCTTTGTGGTAAATACCCAGTAGTGCAATTGCTGGATCGTATGGTAGCTCTATTTTCAACTGTTTGAAAATAGAGGGGTTGCACCAGCTTGCATTCCCACCAACAGTGTAGGAGGGTTCCCCTTTCTCCACATCCCTGCCAACATCTGTTGTTTCCTGACTTGTTAATTTCAGCCATTCTGACGGGTGTGAGGTGGTATCTCATTGAGGTTTTGATTTGGATTTCCCTGATGCCGAGCGATGTGGAGCACTTTTTCATGTGTCTGTTGGCCATTTGGATGTCTTCTTTGGAAAAATGTCTGTTCATGTCTTCTGCCCATTTCTTGATTGGATTCTTCTTTGGGTGTTGAGTTTGATAAGTTCTTTATAGATTTTGGATACTAGCCCTTTATCTGATATGTCATTTGCAAATATTTTCTCTGATTCTGTTGGTTGTCTTTTGGTTTTGTGGACTGTTTCTTTTGCTGTGCAAAAGCTTTTTATCTTGATGAAATCCCAAGAGTTCATTTTTGCCCTGGCTTCCCTTGCCTTTGGCGATGTTTCTAGGAAGAAGTTGCTGTGGCTGAGGTCGAAGAGGTTGCTGCCTGTGTTCTCCTTCTTTCTGAACTCAGTCTCTTCCTCAGTAACCTAAGCGGATAATCATAACTAGCTTATAGGTATTACATTATAGTAATTTATATATGTAATGAAAGAACCTGGCAGATAGAAGCTACTTAAAAAATTATAGGCATATAGCATTTCTTCAAAAATAATTTAAGTAATTGTAGATTTAATATTATGCAGCATAGGGGATAGGAAAACCTTTACTGAGTTTTCATCGTTTGTATGTAACATTTAAATCAGACAGTATAACATAAAAAATAGATAATGAATGCGCTGTATACTTAGAGATGATTAAAATACAGTTCATTTGGTAAATACCTTCTGAGAACAGTGTGTGTGTGTATATACACACGTATGTGTCTGCATGTATTTCTACTTAGGTCTGTGTATTCTTATGTGAAAATTCTGTCATTGCATCCATTGCTGTCATTTTCTCCCATTAACTTTTATATTATTTAAAACCTTAGTGGTTCAGTTCTTTTAAGTGTTTGTTATTCTCTGGAAAGATAATTCCACTAGAACGCCTTGATCTCTTACTCCATAGAGGAAAAGTAGAGGAAAGAATAAGTGTGTGCCTCATTAATGGTACCCCTAACAATGTCTGTCTTTGTGGGGGTGAGAATTGATGTCATTTTTGGCAGCTACACAGCTGACACTGTTCTGTGACATTGAAACATATTCAGTACATGTCTAATAGGAAACCCCTTTTCCAAGTGGTAAACAACCCTTCACAAGGCAGCACTGCCAAAACTATGTTTTGCCATCCAACAGGAAATCAACAGGACAGTCCTTTTCTCTTCACTTTAAAAAAAAAAAAAAAGTATATGCCTTTAATGATGTGCTATTCTTTAAGCCATCTGCAGATGTGCTGTCCGTCCAAATTGCCAGGGTTAAATTTTCGATTTTTAGAAATTGTTGTGATTATCTCACTATGCTTTTGTTATAAAATGTCTCTGTTTCATGTAGCAATTAACTCCAGGGAGTGTCGTCTCAAGGCACAAACTGATCCTAGCATTTTGACGAAGCCCTGCTTTAGAATGGCAATAAAACACATTTTGCCCATTTGCAGGTATTTCAAGTATCAAATTGGATGAATCTTTTTAATTTTCTTCTACTGAATTGAGTTCAAGTGAATTTGATAGGATTATTAGGGCAGCTTGTGTCTGGAATAACAATGATGACTTACAGAAAGAACCGGCAGGGTCAGTGTTACTGACCCAGAGACGCTTCAGATCCTTCATTTGTCAGCAGGAAGTCCTGCTCTGCGATTCAACTGTTGAGTCCTTTCCTATGTATAGCACCCATCTATTTCTCTTCGAAGGCACTAAATGCATTTTCTCAATCAGTTTTCAATTATGTAAGACAAGGAATGCTGGTTAAATAACTGTGTGTACCAACCGAGGAAATGGATTTCCAAAAATAATTCGTCAGGACTTTGGGTTCATCTTTCCAACATCGGGTTGAAAACTTGCCTAGCTACACTTATTGAACACGTCCTGTTATCTTCCTGCAGAGAATCTTGTGCGGTGGCATTTTTCTTGCTTTTCTTCTGGAAGCACCTTCCTCAGCTCCATTCCTTTCAGTCTTTGTCTCCTGTTACCCAGGAAACCAGAGAACATTCTCCCTAGCTGCACTTTGCTTTCCTGCCTTCTCATATAGGCCACCACCAAACAGCTGCTTTGTTTCAGTCCTACAGTATATGTTTATATTGGTCTTTGTCCTTTCTTCCCAAGCCTCAGGAGCTTTGATCACAGTTCCTTTTCAGTGAGACTGACTAGGTATTTTAATTTCATAAATTAAGCACCATTCTTGTTTTGTTCTGCTGAAAATTGTCTTAACGTATTACTCACTCTGGCCCAATCTACCAGGCAAGCATGAGGTTATTGCTTCCTGAGCCACCTTCTAATTAAAAAAAAAAAAAAATGAAGATTTCACAGGTCAACACATAGGCAGTGTGAACTGGGGAGCTTTTAGCTTATTAACTGGGGTATGAAGAATTCACTGCAGTTGATGAAAATTGTGCTTATTATCTAAGATTAATGGAGGGTGCAGGTGTACCTTCTTTGGACAATTCAAAAAACAAAAAAAATTAACGTAAAATGGTATGCAATGACTATGTTACTCATAGTATGGGACTTTTTAGTACACTTCATTTCATTCCTATACTTCTCAACTAATTCAGGAATACTCACATCCTGGTTTAATTGGCCGATTAAGACAGTCTTGCTGGCTAGAAGGTGAAAGGCAAGGAACTTTTTGACTAATCCAGAATTTTCATAGAGAGGCAGTTCCCCTAGGTGTTGGAGGGCACTGTTGTGTTTTTCCTCAGTTCTGAGTTCTCTGGGTATCCTGCTTACTGGATTCTACTTTTGATCTGCCTGGTTTAAAACCACTGTTTCATGCTGACCTTTGGTGTCTGCTTGTCTGTCCATTCCTGTTAGGGTTTTTGAACGTGACTTATAATTATGTGTCTCTTGACTTCTTGGGCCAGTTCTAATTTTGGCTCAGTCCTGGCCCCAGTCTTCAGCTCTGCTATTGAAATGTGTATTGATTAACTGAGGTATTCCCTATCGACCGTAGCACAGTGTTCTTTCCCATAACATAAAAGCCATTGTCAATTGGAAAATGGATGGTAAGGACTCTATTGTTACTACTTTTACTTTTTGCTTCACTATTAGTAGTATTGGGAAACACTTTATTAAGCTTTTGTCACATGCTAGACCCTTTGTTGGGAGTTCTGTATGTCTGTAATGCCTCATATGAGTCTTAGAGTATTTTACAGAGGAGGCACAGAGAACTTCCCCAAGGTCATAGTTATTAAGTGAAGGGACAAGAATTAGAATCCTGGCAGTCAGCCTAACCCATATTTTTATCCTTGACAGTAGTCCACATCAAGTATACCACATGGCTCTGTTTTTAAAAAGATAAAACTCTTAAACTGTTAGACTTGTAGGGCATTAATTTTGCCCTGCAAGTTGGAATCTGGAAATTTTCAGATTTTTCTAGGTTTTTGGTTTCTACTTGTCATTTTTCGTTTAGGGGTATAAAAAAATAGGATAATGAAAATTTGAATTAAACCATATGTAACTTAATCATCTTTAAAACTCTGATTTTACTGATACATAAGAATAATCACATATAGTCATTCATTCTACAAATACAGCAACTCTTTGCTGTTTACTCTGTGCAAGCAATGATGGAAGGTTCTGAGGACTCAAGAATCAACAAAAAGGACCCTCCTTTGATGGCATTTACATATATAAGTTGGACATTGACCCAGCCATTAAGTAAGGTATAACTTAGGGAATTTAATGATCTTCAAATTAAACACTGTTAAAAACAAACTAGCAGCTTCCTGGGTTGGAGAGGTATGCATCTCACCCTGTCGCTGACATCTCCTGCTCAGGAGATGGGCACTTGAGCTTGAGTTCTTGAGTTTCTGGAGCCACCACTTGCAAATGTCCTTCACTTCTACTGAGCTGTACCGAGCCACCCTGTGAGACTATTCCAGAAACACTGAGTTTTAATTAAAAAAATAACTTTGAGGGGCGCCTGGGTGGCTCAGTTGTTAAGCGTCTGCCTTCGGCTCAGGTCATAATCCCAGAGTCCTGGGATCGAGCCCCGCATCAGGCTCCCTGCTTGGCGGGAGGCCTGCTTCTCCCTCTCCCACGCCCCCTGCTTGTGTTCCTGCTCTCGCTATCTCTCTCTCTGTCAAATAGAAAAAATTGGGGAGGAAAAGATGGTGGAGGAGTAGGGGACCCTATTCCAACCGGTCCCCTGAATTGAGCTGGATATCTACCAGACCACTCTGAACAACCACGAAATCAGCCTGGGATATAAGAAGATATATCTGAATCTCTTCAAACAGAATATCACAGGCGGTCGGTTTTGAGCCATGAAGTGGGGAGCTGTGATTCCGCGGGCAGATAGAGAAAGATAAACAGAAGGGGGAGGGAGCCTTCGGGATCCTGCACCACCGGTGCATGAGAGACTCCCGCACTGGGGATGGGGAACAGACTTGCAGACCAGTAGCGGTGGGGAAAGGAATTTAGCCCAGCCCCCCGGACTGAAACCCGGAGCGGCAGGGCCCTGCATACGAACTGGGGGTGGCTGGTGGTTTTAGAAGCACAAAGGCCAGAGACCTGCCCCGACCTGGAGGCGAGGACTGGGACTGCTGCTGAGGGGGGCACAACCCAGGCCACTGCAGTTTTTAGCAGCACAGACAGAAACAGAGGTAGTGTAGCCTGGAGCGCTCACTGAAGAACAGACTGTGATCTCTCTGTTCTGAGGCAGAGGGTTGGAAATGGTCTCTTCTGCTTTGACTCTCAGGAGAGATGCGGAAAGCTGCCAGGGAAAGCTGCCAGAGAACAAAAGCCCCCCCAAAAATGGTTTTCACTGAGCCCATCCCCTACACAGGGGGCAGGGCAGCTCTGCCCAAACAGGGTTGCCTGAGTAACAACGTGGCAGACCCCTCCCTCAGAAGACAGGCTGGGAGAACAAGAGGCCGACAGCCCTAAGGTTGCTCTAAAACAGGTGCATCTTGCTTGGGTTGTGAATAATTTGGCCTCTATACATTCCCTCAACCACCCCTCAACAGAATGACTAGGAGGAAGAACCCCCAAAATAGGAAAGACTCAGAGACAGTAACTCTGAGATTTACAAATGGATACAGATATAACCAAGATGTCGGAAATGGACTTCAGGGTAACAGTTATGAAGACAATAGCTAGAATGGAGAAATCAATTAATGGCAACATAGAATCTCTAAGGGCAGAAATGAAAGCTGAACTGGCAGAACTTAAAAATGCTATCAATGAGATCCAATCTAATCTAGAAACTCTAACAGCTAGGGTAAACCAGGCAGAAGAATGAATTAGTGATCTAGAAGACAAACTGATAGAAAAGACTGAGGAGGCCTGGAAGAAACCGCTTAAAATCTATGAAAACAGAATAAGAGAAATAAGTGACTCCATGAAATGTACCAATGTCAGAATTATTGGGATCCCTGAGAGGGTGGAGAGAGAGAGAGAGGACTAGAAGATGTATCTGAGCAACTTGTAGCTGAGAACTTCCCTAATCTGGGGAATGAAACAAACATTTGTGTCCTAGAGGTAGAGAGGACCCCTCCCAACATGAAGGACAACAGACCAACGCCCCGGCGTGTAATAGTAAAACTCGGAAATCTTAGAACCAAGGAAACCATCTTAAGGGCAGTTGGGGGAAGAGATTCCTTACGTACAGAGGGAGGAACATCAGAATAACATCAGACCTATCCACAGAGATCTGGCAAGCCAGAAAGGGCTGGCAAGACATATTCAGTGTACTAAAGGAGAAGAACATGCAGCCAAGAATACTTTCTCCAGAAAGGCTGTCATTTAGAATGGATGGAGACATGCAGAGCTTCCAAGACTGGCAGAAACTGAAAGAATATGTGACCACTAAGCCAGCCCTGCAAGAAATAGTAAGGGGGTTTCTATTAAAGGAGAAAGACCCCAAGAGTGATATAGAACAGAAATTTACAGAGACAATCTATAGAAACAAGGACTTCACAGGCAACATGATGACAATAAATTCATATCTTTCAATAATCACTCTGAACATGAACAGCCTAAATGCTCCCATAAAATGGCACAGGGTTGCAGATTGGATAAAAAGACAGGACCCATCCATATGCTGTCTACAAGTGAGTTATTCTGAACCTAAAGATACATCCAGACTGAAAGTGAAGGGATGGAGATCCATCTTCCATGCCAGCGGACCTCAAAAGAAAGCTGGGGTAGCAATTCTTGTATTAGACAAATTAGATTTTAAGCTAAAGACTGTAGTTAGAGACAAAGAAGGACACCATATCATTCTTAAAGGGTCTGTCCAACAAGAAGATCTAACAATTGTAAGTATCTATGCCCCCAACATGGAGCAGTCAACTACATAAGCCGACTGTTAACCAAAATAAAGAATCATATTGATAATAATACATTAATTGTAGGAGACCTCAATACTCCACTCTCAGCAATAGACAGATCATCTAAGCAGAAAATCAACAAAGAAGTAAGAACGTTGAATGACACACTGGACCAGATGGACCTCATAGATATTGACAGAACATTCCACCCTAAAACAGCAGACTACTCATTCTCGAGCGCACATGGAACTTTCTCCAGAATAGACCACATGTTGGGTCACAAATCAGGTCTCAACCGATACCAAAAGACTGAGATTATTCCCTGAATGTTCTCAGACCATAGTGCTTTAAAACTGGAACTCAATCACAAGAAAAAATTTGGCAGAAATTCAAACACTTGGAAGCTAAAGCCCACTCTGCTCAAGAATGTTTGGGTCAACCAGGAAATCAAAGAAGAACTTAAACAATTCATGGAAACCAATGAGAATTAAAACACATCCGTCCAAAACCTAGGGGATCCTGCAAAGACGGTCCTATGGGGGAAATACATTTCCATCCAAGCCTCACTCAAAAAAATAGAAAAATCCCGAATTCACCAACTAACTCTACACCTTAAAGAAGTGGGGAAAAAGCAACAAATGATGCCTAAGCCATGCATTAGAAGAGAAATAATGAAGATTAGAGCAGAAATCAGTGAATTAGAAACCAGAAACACAGTAGATCAGATCAACGAAACTAGAAGCTGGTTCTTTGAAAGAATTAATAAGATCGATAAACCACTGGCCAGACATATCCGAAAGAAAAGAGAAAGGACCCAAATTAATAAAATCATGAATGAAAGGGGAGAGATCACGACTAATACCAAGGAAATAGAAACAATTATTAGAAATTATTATCAACAACTATATGCCAATAAATTGAGCAGCCTGGAAGAAATGGATGCCTTCCTGGAAACCTATAAACTCCCAAGACTGAAACAGGAAGAAACTGACAACCTGAATAGGCCAATAACCAGTAAGGAGATTGAAGCAGTGATCAAAAACCTCCCCAAAAAACAAGAGTCCAGGGCCTGATGGATTCCCTGGGGAATTCTACCAAACATTCAAAGAAGAAATAATACCTATCCTACTGAAGCTGTTTCAGAAAATTGAAACAGAAGGAAAGCTTCCAGACTCATTCTAGGAGGCCAGCATTACCTTAATCCCTAAACCAGGCAAAGACCCCATCAAAAAAGGAGAATTTCAGACCAATATCCCTGATGAATATGGATTCCAAAATTCTAAACAAAATCCTAGCTAATAGGATCCAGCAATACATTATAAGGATCATCTACCACGACCCAGTGGGATTTATCCCCGGGATGCAAGGGTGGTTCAACATTCGCAAATCAATCAATGTGATTGAACACATTAATAAGAGGAGAGAGAAGAACCATATAGTTCTCTCAATTGATGCAGAAAAAGCATTTGACAAAATATAGCATCCTTTCCTAATTAAAACTCTTCAGAGTATAGGGATAGTGGGAATATTCCTCAAGTTCATAAAATCCATGTATGAAAAACCCACAGCAAATATCATTCTCAATGGGGAAAAGCTGAGAGCCTTTCCCTTAAGATTGGGAACATGTCAAGGATGCCCACTCTTGCAGCTATTGTTCAACATAGTACTAGAAGTTCTAGCAACAGCAATCAGACAACAAAAAGAAATAAAAGGTATTCAAATTGGCAAAGAAGAAGTCAAACTCTCTCTCTTTGCAGATGACATGATACTTCATATGGAGAACTCAAAAGACTCCACCCTCAAATGACTAAAACTTGCACAGCAATTCAGTAATGTGGCAGGATACAAAATCAGTGCACAGAAATCAGTTGCTTTCTTATACACTAACAATGTAACTGTAGAAAGAAATTAGAGAAACGATTCCATTTACAATAGCACAAAAAACCATAAGATACCTTGGAATAAACCTAACCAAAGAGGTAAAGGATCTATACTCGAGGAACTACAGAACACTCATGAAAGAAATTGAAGAAGACACAAAAAGATGGAAAAACTTTCCATGCTCATGGATCGGGAGAATAAACATTTTTAAAATGTCTGTGCTACCCAGAGCAATCTATACCTCCAACGCCATCCCGATCAAAATTCCAATGACATTTTTCAAGGTGCTGGGACAAACAGTCCTAAAATTTGTATGGAATCAGAAAAGACCCCGAATTGCCAAGGAAATGTTGAAAAAGAAAAACAAAGCTGGGGGCATCACGTTGCCCGATTTCAAGCTATATTACAAAGCAGTGATCACCAAGACAGCATGGTACTGGCACAAAAACAGACATATAGACCAATGGAACAGAATAGAGAGCCCAGATATGGACCCTCATCTCTGTGGTCAAATAATATTTGACAAAACAGGAAAAAAATATGCAATGGAAAAAAGACAGTCTCTTAATAAATGGTGCTGGGAAAATTGGACGCTATATACAGAAGAATGAAACTCAACCATTCTCTAACACCATACACAAAGATAAACTCAAAATGGATGAAAGACCTCAATGTGAGACAGGAATCCATCAAAATCCTAGAGGAGAACATAGGCAGTAACCTCTTAGACATTGGCCACAGCAACTTCTTTCCAGATACATCTCCAAAGGCTAGTGAAGCAAAAGCAGAAATTAACTTTTGAGACTTCAAGATAAAAGTTTCTGCACAGCAAAGGAAACAGTCAACAAAACAAAGGCAACCCACAGAATGGGAGAAGATATTTGCAAATGACACTACAGACAAAGCGTTGATTTCCAAGATCTATAAAGAACTTCTCAAACTCAACGCCCAAAAAACAAATAATCAAGTCAAAAAATGGGCAGAAGACACGAACAGACACTTCTCCAAAAAAGACATACAAATGGCTAACAGACCCATGAAAAAATGTTCATCATCATCATTCATCAGGGAAATTCAAATCAAAACCACATTGAGATCCCACCTTACACCAGTTAGAATGGCAAAATTGGACAGGGAAAGAAACAAATGTTGGAGAGGTTGTGGAGAAAGGGGAACCCTCTTACACCTTTGGTGGGAATGCAAGTTGGTACAGCCGCTTTGGAAAGCAGTGTGGAGGTTCCTCAAAAATTTAAAAATAGAGCTACCCTATGACCCAGCAATTGCACTCCTGAGTATTTACCCCAAGGACACAGATGTAGCGAAAAGAAGGGCCATATGCACCCCAATGTTCATAGCAGCAATGTCTGCAATAGCCAAACTGTGGAAAGAGCCGAGATGCCCTTCAACAGATGAATGGATAAAGAAGATGTGGTCCATATATAAAGAATGGAATATTACTCAGCCATCAGAAAGGATGAATACTCAGTTTTTTACATCAACATGGATGGGACTGGAGGAGATTATGCTAAGTGAAATAAGTCAAGCAGAGAAAATGAATTATCATATGGTTTCACTTATTTGTGGAACATAAGGGATAGCATGGAGGACATTAGAGGAAGGAAGGGTAAAATGAACAGGGGCATGTCGGAGGGGGAGATGAACCACGAGAGACTATGGACTCTGAGAAACAAACTGAGGGTTTTAGAAGGGAGCGGGTCAGGGGATGGGTTAGCCCGGTGATGGGTATTAAGGAGGGCATGTACTGCATGGAGCACTGGGTGTTACAGGAAAACAATGTATCGTGGATCACTACATCAAAAACTGATGATGTATTGTATGGTGACTAACAGAACATAATAAAATTAGATTAAATTAAAAAAATAAAAAACAAACTAGCAGTATGTATGTATAGTGTTTAATGCATTCTGTGGCCCTCAATAAATGATTGTTTACAGATAATTTGGTTATTCTAACAAGTTTAACAATAAAATACTTTAAAACAGTGTCTAAGACAAAAATGATAGTATGATTTTCCCTGGAAGGTATTTTAAAACCTAACCTAAATATTTTGTTTAATTTCTTTATAGGTGTATAATTTTCCATAAACGAAGGACTTTAATTACATCCTTTTTCCTTGTTTCCTCCTGTGCTCCTCCCTTTCCATTCCTTTCCCCTCCCATGCAAATTAGCCACTCCTTGCAGCGTCCCACTCCCAACGAAGTCAGAACATATACATAGCCAAGTGTGTATCCCTCTATTTTTTCCATCTGTGCTCTTACATTTTTATTTAGGAATACAGTTTTACTCCTTTTTAAAAAACATTGGATTACACAATTTTGGCTTTTCCTCCCCTTGTTTTTCTCACTCACTAATAACTCATGGGACTCTAAGTTAACAGACTTAACCCTAATGTTTTTGTCTTGCAAATAGGCTCATAATATTCCATGGTGAAGCAACACAGTTTGTGCCCTATTTTAAGCATATTATTTCCAGGCTTTGGCACCACAAATATTGCTGCAGTAAACATCCTTGAATATATGTCCTTAAGTAATTCTGTATGAATGCAGTAGATTCCAAAATGTGAAAATGATTGGTTAAAGGATATAAGTCTTTAAGAATTTTAAATAGATGTTGACAGATTGCTTTTTTAATTTTTTAAAAGTTTTTACTTAAATTCCAGTTAACATACAGTGTAATATTAGTTTCAGGTGTATAATTTAGTGATTCAACACTTAACATATAACACCCAGTGCTCATCAAAAGTGCACTCCTTAATCCTCATCACCTGTTTAACCAGATCGCTTTTTTTAAAAAGTATAATATTTTCTGTTACTACCAGTATGTATGAGTGAGCATTTGCTTTTATTTCCATAGCAAGAGGTGTGAGAGGCTTGTTTATATTTATGCTAGTGAGATAGTTATAGAGTGATTAGTCGTTGTTACTTTGAATTGGCCTAATGACTTGGCATTTGAACTTCTTTTTAGAAATTTGTTGGTCTTTTGTAAATTACCAATTTAAATCTCTTGTCTGTTCCTGTTTTGTCAGTTTGTCAGTGCGATTTATATACTGTAGATTTAGCTTTGTCTTCTGCATTTGAAATGATTTTTCAAATCTGTCATTTGCTTTGAATTTGTTTAGATCTTTTCTCAATAAATAACATTAAAATTTTTTTGTTTAGTAAATGTATCTGTTTTCTAGATCTGTAGTCTCATTTAAGAAGGTCTTGTCCCTTAGATTTTATATCTTATAGAGTTTTTATGAGATAAAATCTTTTAATATTTAAAAAGATTTGTAAGTATTGGATAGTTTAGGGTTTTCAAAAAATGAGTTAAAATAGAGGTACCTTTTGAGTTTCCTCTAGATGGAGGCACAGTTGTGGTAGATCGATCGATCGATCTATCTATATTTATCTATTTAGAGAGGGGCAAAGGGAGGGAAGGGCAAAGGGAAAGGGAGAGAGAGAATCTCAAGCTGACTCCACTCTGAGCGTGGAGCCCAATGAGGGGCTCAATCTCATGACCCTGAGATCAATGACCTGAGCTGAAATCAAGAGTCAGATGCTTGACCAACTGAGCTACCCAGGCACCCCAGTGGTAGATCAATTTAAAACATAATACATCATTTTCACCCAGAATTAAACTGAGGGTATTTATTAAAGGTGATCTTTGGTTTATAGATAAAAATATCTCCATATAAAGATGTGGAGAAATTGTCATATTAGCAAGTATTAAGTACACTCCTATTTTCTTGGAGTTATTAATGGAGTGTGTGTATGGGGTGGTGGTGGGAGCAGCAGTAGTGACAGTGACAGCATCATAATTTTGACATGATCACTGCTTTTTCGGGATGAAGCATTCATTTGTGATGATGGCAACAGGACCATAAAGCACAAAAGCTGAAGTCTGCTGATGACTCTGTCACTAATATTATGTTGGGTTTCTGGCACTTAACAACTAAACAGCACTATGGCTTAGTTTCCTCTGATACAGAGTAAGAAAGTTGAACCCAGTGATTGCCAAAGCCTTTTTTAGTTCTTAAACATGACAGCAGGTTGTCCAGTTTCTTGTACAGTCCAGCTATTTTAGGTTAGCTTCTGCCAGAACAAAAGCCCATAGCTTATGGAGAGGGAAGGAGCAAGGGAGTGGGAGAGAGAAAAAGAAAGAATATGAGTAGGAATGATTGTGTAGACTGAATTTAGCCAATTTCGAATAAAGGCACCGGAGAGTTGGTGCTAACCTCAATAGGGTAATCATATCCTCATCTCTGTCTCACTAATTGAACGTTCTGAGTTGTGTATTTCTTGCTGTGATTGGCATCCCTGCTCTGAGCTTCTTACCAACATCTTTCTTCTCTGAATTATGGCAGTGGGACAGGGATTTGAAAACTCATTTTGATGGAAAAGGTGAATCACTTCATAGCTGAAAACCTACCAAATTACTTAAAGTGGATACTGTGACATTTTGCGGGTAGACAGACATCTCCCCTGAGCTCTTACGTTGACCTCACAAGAGGTATTCACGGTTTAATCACAATAAATACAACACATGTAGCTTAAGTGTTATGACCACCATTTTTATGTAATAGTAATTTGCTAGATTATTTGTGATGAAATCATTTTAATAAACACAACCAGTATGATCAGAGGATTCATTTTAGTGCTTTTTTGCATCATGCAAAAAAAAACCCTATGAAAAATTATTTACCCTTGGAAAACAATTTAAAGCATATTCTGCCTCTTTTAAGGTTATAAATTAGGTGTATAATGCTTTATAGGCACATGTGTCTGGCATAGACATATATTTGAAGCAGATTTAGCCATTGAGATAAATAACTCTGTCATGCAAAACTATTAAAAACTAATGATGTACTATACAGTGTCTAACTGAACATAATAAAAAAATGCATAAATCCTGTGACTTGTCAAAATTCCCTCCTGGATCCATTCATGATTCCTACCTGTACCTATTTTTAATATGATAATTACTAGATGAGGATTCTGTCATTAAATGCAATATCTGATTGTAGACTGGATCCTGTATAGGAGGGGAAAAATGTCGTAAAGGACTTAGAGTTATTGACAAAATTGAAATACGAATAGAAAATTGAGTCAAAGTGCTCTATAAAGAAAAAGAAACTATTAAAATACCACACAGAAATAAGTTCAAGTTTGTGTAAATGACAGTTTGTGGGAATCTCATATATTTGAATTACAAAACCAGAAACAACCACGTAGATAAAGGAAAGGCTTCCCTGTAATGCAAAGTCATAGAATACTGTACAGAAGTAAGCTAAAGCACAAAAAAAATTACAGGTCATTGAGAATCTCAAAATGCAAATTTTATCGTCACCCTTTTTTATTCAGTGAGTTTACCAGCTTTAAAACATTGACCAAATTCTTTGTTTCACTCCCATTTTTATGGTCTGATGTCTCTTGAGTATAATCTATTGTGTCATTTTCCCGTCTTAAGATTTTATTTGTAAATACACAGGCTACAGATAGTCCATGGTAGATAGATCATGTAATACCTTGAGCCAGAGAAGGGGTTCCTGCTTGAGTTCTATTAGAAATTACCTATCTCATAGCTAACTGAAAACTAACTTGGTGTAGTATACTCTACTCTATTTAATCTTTTAAAAAGTGTACCTTTGTTTTTCTGGTTGTGTAAAATAAACATTCAACACACTCAGCAGAGTGTTACATACAAAGTAGGTGTTCAGTATATGTGTTGGCTGCCATTTTAAATTCGGGCATTAGGTTTTCTAAGCTTCACCAAAATGAGAGGTTGTTTCTAAATTGCTACCCTGAGAAGAGCATGTCTACAGAATGGTGAAAACATATTTTGAAATGAATGAGCTGATACATATGGATGTGGGTGATATTTCTTAAAAGCATAACTAGATTTACTCCGACAGACATTTCGTCCAAACATTTCCTTTCAACTGTATCCTCTCTCTAGTAGCAAAGGAGGACTCCAGCCAACAAAGTTAATTAGTGCAAGATTAAGTTGGCCTCAGCAGGTGGTTGGTTTAGACTCTTTCTTCTCTCTGTTAGTCAAAGCTTCATGGTTGGAGAAGGGCTTGAGTAGTCTTGTCTTACTGACAGCTGTCGACTGTTAATGGACCATATGCAATGATGGGTAAAATTGCCATCAACTGTCGATGAACCATATGTAAATGGTGAACAGAGTGACAGACAGATGAATATTTAGAAGGCAACAAAAGACCTTCATTGCTGGACTGGGAGTCAGAACTTTAAAATGATTTTAAGAAAGGGTAGTTAAAAACAGATTGTTGAAACTATGTCATAGTCATCATACCTTAACTCCCATCACCCTTTGTCAGTCATTTTAGGAGTCTGAAACAGCTGTGCCAATAGAAACTCTGCTTCCTGAGATCTTAAGAAACCTGGCATGGAAGGCTGTATATCCCATGAGACCTGCTTCTATTTCATTAATGAAAAAGCAATTAATAATAACAAATTAATTTCCACATCCAACTATTTTGAAAAATTAAAAGTATTTTTTAAATATGGTGGGCTTCTGAATTCAGTTGCATAGGTAGAAAAAAATAGGAAGAGTATAGTGCTTGCTTCAGCAGCACATACACTAAAATTGAGAAGAGTATGGGAAGATTTAAAAAAATACTGTTTGACTCTGGGATACCTTTTACTTACTACTAATAAGAATATAATGTTCTGCAAGTTGAGATGGTGAAGAAGTAGCTACTTAATTTAAGGAGAGGTGTTTAAAGCTTGTATCTAACCTACATAGTCAAAAAGTAATGTAACAATGGTAATAGTATAGTTAACAGGCACTTTGGATGTTACTTGTTTTATCCTCTCATTATTACTGTGAAGTGGGTACTCTCATTATCCTTATTTTATAAACAAGGAAACTGAAGCCCAAAGAAATTGAATAATTTGCTGAAGGTTAGAAAGCTCTGGTTTTAACTCCAGTCTGGCTCCTAAGCTGTGCACTAAACTGGGTATGATTAATTTAAAAGTGAATTGATTTTGCCTAATTTAGAACCTGTTTCCAGTGGTTGGACTAGCTATTCAACTGACATCCATGGAACATAGTATATGCTTGAAACATTGTTACTCAATATAAAAATGACTGAAATATGAATGTATGAAATCTGTGTGTAAAGGAGGCATTGCTTTTGCTTTGATAGAGGCCCCAGGAAGCAGTTCTTTTTCTGTAAAATGGGATTGAGACCTGAACAATATTATACCTAATGAAGACTCCAAGCTATTATTTATTTTTTATTTTTTTTTAAGATTTTATTTATTTATTCATGAGAGAGAGAGAGAGAGAGAGAGAGAGGCAGAGGGAGAAGCAGGCTCCCCGCTGAGCAGGGAGACCCATGTGGGGCTCGATCCCAGGACCCTGGGATCATGACCTGAGCCGAAGGCAGACGCTTAACCGTCTGAGCCACCCAGGTGCCCCCAAGCTATTATTTATTTGATCTGAATTGTCTTAATAACTTTCTCCATTCTTATTGTAAGAGTGCAGATTTTAATTGCTCAGCCTGGAGTCTCCTCTTTATGTCTAATTCTCTTGCCCCTGTGTCAGATACGCTGAGCTTTGGGTATCTGTACACAGCTAGGTTCAGTTTAGCTGGTTAACTTTCCAAGGTATTTCCTAATGAGGAAAGCAAGCTAAAGAGTCACACTTTCTACCTGTATGCCCTTGAGCAAGTTAACACATTTTAAGAACACTTTCCTCAGGGGTTAATGATAGTACTTACCTCGCAAAGTTGATGTAAATATTTCAGGAGCTAATCTATGTGAAAATGACATATAGTAAGTGTTCAATAAATGTTAGCCATGATGATGATAATGATAATGGTGTTGCTGTTGGTAAAGATGATAATTTCAGAGAGAATCTTAGTTTTGCAATGTTTGTGGGATTGTTGTTAACTTCTCTTGAAAAGGTTCCACTGTACAAATATAGATCCTGGGATAGCAGGCTGGTAGTAGAGGCTTCCATAGGGGATATGCAGTTCTTTTCTCAGTACGTACTCCTCACAAGAATATATGATGTTTAACTGTCAGAGCAGCTGTACTCCAAAATGAGTTATAACTGTGGCTGGTGAATTAAAATGCCTTTGTCAGTACTCTGTTTTCTGTTATTAGCCAACCACAGCTTCCCCATGAGTTAGAGTAAACAAAATCACCTTATCTGTCTGTTCTAAAGTAAACCACTTTGCTATTCTTTTCTTAAAAAAAGGTGGGGGACTTCTGAAGTTTTCTGTCTACTACTGTCAATACATGTCACTTCCACTAGCTTTTCTCCAATTTTTATTTTCCTTAAAACCTCCCTCTGTACATCCCATTTTCCCTACTTAGGTGCTTGCTTTTCTGTCCATTCAAGTTTCCATATTGCTTCAGGGACTATTAGCAGTGAGCAGTGGTGGTTGTAAAACCTTATCTAATAGTAGAAGTAGGAAATAGTCTATAATGGGGTATCCTAAAATGCTTGTTGTAACTAACTCTCTTTCCATGAAATAATAGGCACCACTCAAGTGAAAAGCGACTTAGCCACAAATACTAAAGATTACATAAAGATTCTTGAGTATCGTTTAACCTGTACTTACACCTTGCGATGGCTCTAAGCCTTCTCTAATCTATGAAGCTGTGGGAAATAATATTACCTCTACATTTTTTTTCCTTCAGGGGATTATTGTCTACTTACATCCCCCTTTTTTCTGCTGTTCATTTTCCCCTATCCAGTTAATGAAACCTTATGCAATTTTAGTTCCCTTTCTTAACCCTCTTTATGTTCCAAATCTCAGAGTGGTATTATTTCCACTTTGGTTTATACCTTCATTCACACACATGCAGCCTCTTAATTTTTAATTTATTAGGGAACTGTTGTAGGTCCTGGGGATCCAGTGGCAAATCCTACAAAAAGGTCACTTCTCTCATGGAACTTGCTTTCAAATGGGGAGGTGGTTCATACGAAGGTAAGAGCTAGTGATATACAAGGAGCCTAACATTCAATGTGGCAGTGTAATGGAGGGTGGTTAGGTGGGCAGGCTTTCTTTGGGGAGGTTAAATTTGAGCCCAGACTTAAATAAGAAATAGCCAGACAAGGTAAGATACAGGGAATGAAATGCAAAGGCCTTGTGGTAGGGGGTACTTGGCAGGTTTGAGTAATAGAAAGAAGACTGTGACTCGAGCATGGAAGGTAAGATTAAGAATGCTGGGTATTCAGAGTATAACAGTAGTGTGACAGGGCTGTAGTTGTAAGGTAGGTCCTTTTGGGCATTGGCAATGAGCTAGCCTTTTGTTCTAACTACAGTAGGAGTCCATTGGAAGATTGTAAGTAGCCTGTGTGGCATAATTTGATTTGTCACTTAAAAGGTCACTTTGATTTCTTTTTGAAAGTATTTTGTAGTAATTTAGAGTGGGTATAGTGAGATGTGATGGAGAGTTTTAATTACCTTGGATTGGTGTAAGATAACATTGTAATTAGAAATTGACACATGCAGGATATATATTGGTGATAGAGCCAATGGGACTAGCTGATGATGTTTTCTGTTTATAATCCAGTAGAGTTACCCTAATTATATTTGATCTAATCACAGTTCCAATGACAAATTTGAATCAGGGAATGGAACCTAACTATTGGATGGAAATTCTTAACCATACAAAAACAAAACAAAAGAAAGTGCAGTCAACCTCCAAAACATTTGAAATTATGAATCCCCTTTAAAATGTCTGCAAGATTTTCTGTCAAACTGACCAGCATCTTCTGATTCAATAGGGCTCTCTGTTAAGACAAATTATTGGTATTTTTGAAAAAAGGAAATCTTAATTATTTTTATTTTTTATATAATTATTTTAAAGACTATTAGCTACAGAATGGATAAAGAAAGTAACATAATAGACATGTGAATTAGGCACTATAAAAGACTCTGATATAAATATGAATAATGTACATTCCCTGTACTCAAGGATCTGTATTCCAATATGGTGGCCAACATAAAACAATAGTATAGACATTCCAGTGTATCTCAGAGGGCAGAGATAATTACTGAGGGGGTCCTGGCCAGTGATGTATTTCTAGAAATAGAAATTTATTAGTTATACTGGTGGGCATAGGAATTCCAGAGAAAAAGACCAGTAGGGACCATTGCACAGAGGCTTGTGCAGATTATAATGATCTAGTAGCTACAACTCAGAGAATTTTGATAAATAAATGAGTGAAGTAGTCCTACTTACTTTTGTTTTTGCTTTTGTTGCTTTTGTATTTGGTGTCAGGTTGACAAAATCATTGCCAATGTTTTCTTCTAGGAGTTTTATGGCTTGAGGTATTACCTTTAAGACTAATACATTTTGTTCTTTTTTTTTTTTAACTCAACAGTTTTAAATTTTTTTATTTTACTGATTTTTCAAGTTTTCATTTAAATTCTAGTTAAGATAGAGTGTAATACTAGTTTCAGGAGTAGAATTTAGCAGTTCATCACTTACATACAATACTCAGTGCTCATCATAACAAGTTCCCTTCTTAAATGCCTATCACCCATTTAGCCCATTCCCCACGCACTTCCCTCCAGCAACCCTCAATTTGTTCTCTGCCCTTAAGAGTCTCTTATGCTGCCCGCCTGGGTGGCTCAGTCGTTAAGCATCTCCTTTTGCCTCAGGACATCATCCCAAGGTCCTGGGATCAAGCTGAGCCCTGCATCGGGCTCCCTGCTCGGCAGGGGGGCCTGCTTCTCCCTCTCCCACTACCCCTGCTTGTTTTTCCTCTCTCACTGTGTCTCTCTCTGTTAAATAAATAAAATTAAAAAAAAAAGTGTCTCTTATGGCTTGCTTCCCTCTTTCTCTCTCTCTCTTCCCCCCCCTCATGTGTTCATCTGTTTTGTTTCTTAAATTCCACATATGAGGAGTGAAATCATATGGTATTTGCCTTTCTCTACTTACTTCACTTAGCATAATACGCTCTAGCTCCATCCACATCATTGCCAATAGCAAGATTTCATTCTTTTTGATGGCTCAGTAATAGTCCATTATACCATTCTTTTTCTAATGGTTTGGTTGAATCAGGTTGCCCATAAGGTCCATACAGTGCAGTTTGTTAAACATGTTATATCCTCCCCTTCTCTTGACTCTTTCAAAATCCTTTTTATGGAAATATACAGAAGTAGAATAGTATAATGAGCTCCTGTGTACTGTAACCAACTTTAGCATTTATCAATTCTCTGCCAGTCTTATTTCATTAAACCTCTACCCCACCAACAGATCACTTTTTAACAAATCCTTACTAACAGATCATTTTATATGTATTTTGGTATGTACCTTTAAAAGATAAGGATACAAAAAAAATAACTCTAATATCATTCTCATATCTAAAAATTAATAATTCCTTAATATCATTAGGTAGTCTATCAATGTTCACATTTTCCCAAATGTCTTTTTTTTTAAAGATTTTATTTATTTATTTGAGAGAGAGAGTGAGAGAGAGAGCACATGAGAGGGGGGAGGGTCAGAGGGAGAAGCAGACTCCCTGCTGAGCAGGGAGCCCGATGCGGGACTCGATCCCAGGACTCCAGGATCATGACCTGAGCCGAAGGCAGTCGCTTAACCAACCAAGCCACCCAGGTGCCCCATTTCCCCAAATGTCTTAAAATTTCTTTTTTAACTTATAGTTTATTGAAATGGGATCCAGATAAGGTTCATACATTGTAAGTTAATTTTTGTGAATGGTGTAAGATAGTGGTTGAATTTTATTCTTTAGCATGTGGCTGTCCAGTTTTCCTATCATTACTTATTGCAGAGACTGTCCTTTCCCCCTTTGTATATTCTTGGCTCCTTTGTTGTAAATTAATTGACCACATATGTCTGGGTTTATTTCTGGGCTCTCTATCTTGTTGCATTAATCTATGTGTCTGTTTTTATGGCAATACTATATGTTCTTTAAATTCAAGTATAATTAACATTCAGTGTGATACTACTTTCAGGTAAATAATTATTCAACAGTTCTATACATTACTCAGTGTTAATCACGATAAGTATACTCCTAATCTCCTTCACCTATTTCACCTAAACCCCCATCTACCTCCCCTCTGGTAGCTGCCAGTTGGTTCTCTAAGGGTCTGATTTTCTTTCTTTCTTTTTTTTTTTTTTTTTATTAAAGATTTGATTTACTTATTTGACAGAGAGAGACACAGTGAGAGAGGGAACACAAGCAGGGGGAGTAGGAGAGGGAGAAGCAGGCTTCCCGCTGAGCAGGGAGCCCGATGCGGGGCTTGATCCCAGGACCCTGGGATCATGACCTGAGCTGAAGGCAGCCACTTAACGACTGAGCCACCCAGGCGCCCCATTCTGGTTTTTTGTTTATTTCTTTGTTCATTTGTTTCTTAAATTCCACATATGAGGGAAATCATATGGTGTTTGTTTTTCTCTGACTTATTTCCCTTAGCATTTTACCCTCTGGGTCCATCCATGTTGTTGCAAATGGCAAGATTTCATTATTCTTTCTGGCTGAGTAACAGAAATACCATACTGTTTTAATTACTGTAGCATTGCAATATAGTTTGAACTTAGAGTGTGATACCTCCAGCTTTGTTCTTCTTTCTCAAGATTGCTTTGGCTATTCAAGGTTTTATGTGGTTCCTTACAGATTTTAGGATTATTTGTTCTGTTACTTTGAAAAATGCTATTTGCATTTTGATAGGGATTGCATCGAATGTCTAGATTGCTTTGGGTAGTATGGACATTTTAATAGTATTGATCCTTCTAATCCATGAGCATGGAGTATCTTTCCATTAGTTTATATCTTCTTCAGTTTCTTTCATTAAAGTTTTACATTAAGATTTTGATATATAGGTCTTTCACCTGCTTGACTAAATTCATTTCTAAGTACTTTATTTTTCTTGGATACAATTATAAGTGGGATTTTCTTTATTTCTTCCTGCTACTTCAGTATTAGCATATAGAAATGCAACAGATTTTTGCGTATCGATTTAGTATTCCACATTTTTACCGAATTCATTTGTTCTAACAGTTTTTGATGGGGTTTTGAGGATTTCCTATGTATAGTATCATGTCATCTGCATATAGTGACAGTTTTACTTCTTCCTTTCCAGTTTGGATGCCCTTTATTTCTTTTTTCTTGCCTACTTGCTTGGCTAGGACTTCCCATACTATGTTGAATGAAAGCGTTGAGAGTGGACATCCTTGTCTTATTCCTTATTGAAGAGGAAAGACTTTGAACTTTTCACCATTGCGTATGTTAGCTGTGAACTTGTCATATATATGGCCTTGCCTTTATGATGTTGAAGTATCCTCCCTTTGTACCCAGTTTGTTGAGAGTTTGTATCATGAGTGGATGTTAAATTTTGTCAAATGGTTTTTCCTCATCTACTGAGATTATCATATCATTTTTGTCCTTTGTTTTGTTAATGTGGTGTATCACATTGACTAATGTGTGCATATCGTCCTATGCTTGCTCCCCGGAATAAATACTGCTTGATCATGGTATATGATCCTTTAATGCATCATTGAATTGGCTTTGCTAATACGCTGTTAGGGATTTTTGCATCTGTGTTTATCTGGGACATTTTCTTTTCTTTTTTTTTTAAAGATTTTATTTATTTCAGAGAGAGAATGAGAGATAGAAAGCACGAGAGGGAAGAGGGTCAGAGGGAGAAGCAGACTCCCTGCTGAGCAGGGAGCCCGATGTGGGACTCGATCCCGGGACTCCAGGATCATGACCTGAGCCGAAGACAGTCGCTTAACCAACTGAGCCACCCAGGCGCCCGACATTTTCTTTTCTTGTGGCATCTTTGTCTGGCTTTGGTATCAGGGTAATGTTGGCCTCATAAAATCAGTTTGGAAAAGTTCCCTCCTCTTCTGTTTTTGGAAGAGTTTGAGAATGATAGGTATTAGTTCTTGTTTGGGTGTTTGGTAGAATTCACCAGTGAAGCTGTCTAGTGGGAAGTTTTTTTTTTTTAAGATTTTATTTATTTATTTGACAGAGACAGAGATAGCAAGAGCAGGAACAAAGGAGGGGGAGTGGGAGAGGGAGAAGCAGGCTTCCTGCCGAGCAGGGAGCCCAAGGGAGCCCGATGTGGGACTCGATTCCAGGACCCTGGGATCATGACCTGAGCTGAAGGCAGACACTTAATGACTGAGCCACCCAGGCACCCTAGTGGGAAGTTTTTGATTACTGCTTCAATCTCCTTACTAGTAGTTGCTCTGTTTAGATTTTCTATTTCATTATGTTTCAGTTTTAGGTGTAGGTATATGTTTCTAGGAATGTGTCTGCTTCTTGTAGGTTTTCCAATTTTTTGGTGTATAATTGTTCATAGCAGTCTCTTTTGATCCTTTGTGTTTTTGTGGTATCAGTTCTAACACCTCCTCTTCCATTTCTGATTTTGAGTCCTCTCTCTTCTTGTTGAGTCTAGTTAAAGGCTCCATCATACTAAAAAGCCTCTACGCATCAAGGGAAACCATCAGCAACATGAAAAGGCAACCTACTGGATGGGAGAAAAAATATTTATAAATAATAAATCTGATAAGGGGCTAATAGTCAAAATATATAAGGAACTCCTATGACTCAGTAACAACAACAAAAAAAGAAACTCCACAGTCCAATAAAAAATGGGCAGGATGGGGTGACTGACTGGCTCAGTTGGTAGAACATGTGACTCTTGGTCTTGGAGTTTTGAGTTTGAATCCCCTGTTGGGTGTAGAGATTACTTAAAAATAAAATCTTTTAGAAAAATGAGCAGATGATCAGAATAGACATTTTTCCAAAGAAGACATACAGATGGCCAGTAGATACATGAGAAGATGCTCAGCATCATTAATCATCAGGGAAATGCACATCAAAACCACAGTGAGTTTACCTCACACCTGTTACAATGGCTATTATCAAAAAGACAAGTGTTGGCTAGGATGTGGAGAAGAGGGAACCATTGTGTACCATTAGTGGGGATGTAAATTGGTGCAGCCACTGTGGAAAACAGTGTGGAAGTTCCTCAGAGGGTTAAAAATAGAACTGCTATATGATCATCAATTCCACTTGGTATTTGGAGAAAATAAAAGCACTAAGCTGAAAAGATGAATGCACTTCATGTTCATTACAGCATCATTTACAGTAGCCAAGATAGGGAAACAACCTAAATGTCCATCTGTGGATTAATGGATGAAGAAATTGTGGTTGATGTATACAGTGTAATATATTATTCAGTTATAAGGAATGAAATCTCACCATTTCCAGCAACATGGTTGGACTTCAAGGACATTGTGCTAAGTGTCATACAGGGAAAGACAAATATTGTGTGATTTCTTTTATGTGTGGAATCTGAAACACAAAATTCCACCTAAAACCTCACAGAAAGCTGATGGTTACAGAAAACAGATTGGTGGTTGCTAGAGTTAGGGGTTGGGGTTGGGAAAAATTGGTGAAGGGGTCAAAGGGTTAAAAAATGGAAACCCTATTCCAGATTATAGTATAGATTGTTACTGCTTGAATGTCAGTCATTCTTAAATTCTGAACATATTTCTATGACCAACATTTCTCTTAAATATTTAAATGATATCCTGCTTTCTGAATAGAATTAAAAAATATTAGTGAATTTAATCCTGTCGGTTGAGTTGTTAATCTCAGTACTCTTTTTATACAATTAGTTTTCAAGTTTATTTCCTATTTTTATTTTGTCCTTTAACTGCGGTATATTTCAGGGTTGCCTATGTTTAGTGCATTCAAGTACCACATGGCAGAAATGTTTTAATACTTCACTATATAGCCATGGCAGTTGTGGACTGTACCTTTTCTCATAGCAGGTGGCCCACGTTTACATTATCTGTGTCTTCTAATTTAAAGGATGAGTCTGAAAGTTTTCTATTTACCTCTCATAATGGATATCCATGTTGTTGCAAAAAAAAATGAATGAAATCATGAGACATGGGTTTCTTTGTAGTCAGCAAAGATCTTGAAAAGGCCAGCTTCTCTGGTAAACATTTTTAATGTGTTTGGTTCTGCAACGTGCCATGCTGTTTTTTTGTAGTGGGTGGACCATTTTACATTATCACCAGCAATGCTCAAGGATTACAGTTCTTCCAAATCCCTGCCAACACTTGATATTTTCTTTCATTTTCATAATAGTCATCATAATGTGTGTAAAGTGTCAAGTGCTTTAAACAGTGCATCGTATTAAAAAATGTGGTTGTAAGATTTTGGAGGCCAAATTCTGAGTTCCGAGCCAGGATCAATAATACAAGTAAAAGTTAAAGAATTCCCTTCATAAAATAATGTACTCATCTACAAATATTAATGAAGTGTTATCTTTGTTCAAAGCATTGTGCTAGCCCCAATGTATATAATTGGTAAGCAAAAACAGACATATCTTGTGAAGTCCAGTTGGTAAGCTGGACATTCATTAAATACTAAATATACAGTGTGGCAGATCCTTTCAGTGCCCATCCACATGCTTGGTACTTTGTGAACAAAGGCTGTTTGCATTTAATGACTGTATATATCTGCCTGAGGGCTTTTGTTTCTAGAAATGAGCGCATACTTGGTCCATTTACAAGGGAAGCCCTACATGCTGAGGCATTCATCCCGGTGGGAGCAATCCTCAAGCAGTGATGGATGGGGAGTGGTAGATAAATACCCTAGCTTCCTTGTCCCTCGTTTGGGATAGTTTTGAGATGTGTTCTTCATTTTCTGTCAGAAATCTCTAGAGACTTGAGGCTCCACTTGTCCCATGGTGGTAACTTACTTGTTGGGATACGCTTTATTGACTTTCAGTCCCCAACAGTGTTTCCTGTCATCAATTCCCAAATCAAATACTTAAACTGAAATTGTCTCAGCATGTGTCCTGGGAAATCCAAACTAAGACACATGTTAACACATTTTGGTAAATTCTGTGGAGGAAAAGTGAAGGTTGCTATAAAAATTTGTAACAGTGAGTCAAGTCTATGGGTTTAGTGGATTTAGTGGATTTAGTGAAGGCTACTCTAAAGTGTCATTTGAAGGTTGAGAAGGAGTTAACTAGGTGAAGACATACCAGGCTGAAGGAAATAGCAGTGTAAGGGCTCTGTGAGTAGGAAAGAGTGCAGCAATTTTGGAAAAGGAGCGACACTGAAGAGTATAAGAAAACTGGTGGCAATAGATGAGGATGTACATATAGGCAGGGTCCGGTTTGGTCTTGTAGACCATGTTGAAAAACTTGGCCTTTATCCAAAGAGCAATGGCAAACCAAAAAAAAAAAAAAAAAAAAAAAGCAAAGGAGAGACAGATTTACCTTTTAAAAGATTACTCTGGGTGTCTTGTGGAGAGAAGATTTCAGTGAGACAAGGAGGGCAACCCCAGGAGGAGGAATCAAGTGCACTGATGAAAGAAATGATGGTAGCTTGTACTCGTATAGGATTTCTCAACCGTGGCATTATTAACACATTGGGCCAGGTAATTTCTTTGTTGTGGGGGTTGTCCTGTGCATTGTAGGATGTTAAACAGTATCCCTGGCCTCTGCACACTATATGCAGGTAGCATTGCCCTCTCCAGCTGTGACCACCTGAAGTGTTACCAGGCGTTGATGAATGTCCCTTTGGCAACAAAATTGCCCTGATTGAGAACTCCTGAACTAAGGTGATTTCAGTGAACATGTAAAGGATAGACACTTAAAAGGTTTCACTTCAAAGTCTCTGTTAAAAACAGAGAGGGAGGGAGGGAGGGAGGGAGGGAGGGAAGGGCTTTTGGGTTAGTATCAAATTTGTTCTTAATTGGAAGTAGATTGAAAAATGGAACATCATGAAAATAAGTTCCATCTGTTTTATGGTTCATTATATTTCACATTAAACTTTTCTGACCCTCCAGAGTACCTCCACCTCCCTGCTTCCTAATCTGGGTCAATTGGACAATCAGTTTTCTTCTTAATCACTTCTAAAATTATTGATTTTGTCTCCACATCCAAACAACAAATGTCATTTTTCCATTTTTATTTTACCATCTCTTTTATATAGATGTGCTACTGTTACTTCAGTCGTGGCCTCTGTCTTAATTATTTTTGTCTCCTCCAATCCTCAGTGTCGTCCAGCAAGATGACCTTCCCCTTCCTTTCTGATACTTCGCCCAAACACTTCAGGCCACATTGGCTGCTTCTTCCTGAGGACTCTCAAAGCACATGTTGCCTTTTTTTTTTTTTTTTTGGCAATTAAGGCAATTTTCCATAGTGTTTTATTTTCTAACATGTATATCCTTTTGTCCCCCACTGAAATGATAAACAGCGTAATCTAAGGCCTGTGTGATGTTGTGTGTCTCAGCCCTGTTCAAATTGTACACATTATATAGTTGCTTAATAAGCCTGTGCATCACCTCACGTGGCTGCTACATGAGTTAATACTTGAGAAACATCTTTTACCAGTTTTAGGGGAGCTCTTCAAACTTACATAGACTTTCCCAGAGTATATAGGACAGACCATACCAATGACTAGCCTTTTTCAACTGTTATAATTTCAAAGGGCAGTTGGCTGAAAATCCACTCTGGTGGCAATACTGCCAAGGAGAAATGGTGACATTACTTTGTGTGAGCTCAACCCAGATGATGTTAACTGCAGTATATTGCCGCATATTTAGTCCAAAGTCACAGAGAAGGCTTTTTATAAAACTACTAATTTGAGTTGATGACTAAAAGAGAAATATTTAAAGGTCTTTCCTTCTCTCCATTGACTCAGTATAAATAGGAATGACATGCATATAGTGAGGGAGAATGTGCCATGAATAGAGATTTTTGTAGCACATTTTTCATTGACTTTAATGAGATGTGTGTGGCTAAATGTGTTAGTGCAGTTGGCAGAGTGTCTTTTTTCAACACATCAAGTTTTAGCCTAAAGTCTCAGTGAATATTTGAAATGGAGCTAGAATTAAGAAAAAAAAAAGCAAAAAACAAAACAGTGGTATTCAGAAAGCCCATTGACCCCCAGGGACACACAAGGCCCCTACCATTTTCATCAGGAGTGGGATCATCCCCAAATATTGAGGAACTAAGACAAGGTGCTGTGGAGTTGTGGGCATTGACAAGCAACTGCAAGGGTCATTACAGTGAAAGAGAATGATGGGAGGGATATCCCAGCAATGAAGAATTTTATATTGTGTTGCTTTTTTGCTGGGTGAAACCTCAGAATTCCTATATTTCCATAGGAAAAGGCCTTGCTGATTACTTAGGAACTTGATCAGGTGTGAAAGGTGTCAATGTTTCCCACCTAACAAATGTTCTTAAGGCATTGTCCTTAGCATATCCTCTGGCAACACTCAAAAATAAAGACAGCATAAGTCAGTCGCTTGATCAGCAGATATGCATTGATTCCATTCTTTGTATAATGAACAGTGTTAGGTGCTATGAGGCATTTAATTAAAAGAAATAATGCTTATCCTTGACAATTTGCTATTACCTGAGCACTTTAAAAATGTGCAAATGAAAGTGATAATATGTGTCAAGTGTGTTGTATTAAAAATGAGTGCATTTAGGATTCACATACAGTAAATACACAACCCTAAATGCTTCATATGTGGTAATTCAGTTAATCATCATTACAAATTTACTGGAAAATACTGTTGGTTACTGTTTTACTAATGAGAAAGATGGGGGCATGGAGAGATTAACTAAAAAGTACAAGATCACTGAGTTTAACAGTAGAGCTGGAATTTGAACCTAGGTAATGTGACTCCGTAGTTTGGCTAAAACAATAGTCGAAACTGAGGAAGAAGAGATTTTCCAGTTTTCTCGAAACAGGATGGGATTTTCCTAGTCTTAAATGAGGGATCTGATGTATATGAATGAAAAAATGGGGTGGGGTCTTGGGAGTGTCTGGGGGTGGGGTTGTGGGGAGTTGATGAAAAGTGATAATACTTGAAGCAGCAGCTTGAAGGTGGAAATTAAAATGGCATATTAGGTGTACACGTGGGTGGAAGAGTGAGTAGCAATTCTAATCTAGGCAATTTTGGGTAAGAGATTAGTTGATGGTATATAGGAACAGAGATTGGTGTAAGTTTCTAGGCAAGCAGTTTTGCAACACCTTAAAATCTACATGACCTTTGATGCAGCCTTTCCACATCTAGAAATGTATTCTACAAATGACTTAAACTGTATTGTTCGTAAAAGTGAAAAAATGACAGTGACATTAAAGACCTCCAAAAGAATTGTTAAATTGTATTTTGTCATACCCTGGAATATTTGAAAAGATTGAGTCTCATCCATTTTTATTGATGCTGAGAGCTTGTGCGGTGGAAAGAAAAGTGACTTGGTGAATAATATGTATAATATGACTTTATTTAAAAAGTATGTGTAGTCAAGAAACATTTATGGGACCTTCATTATGGGCTGGGCACTGGTTCCTGTATAAGGGATATAGCAGGGAAACAAAGATCCCTGCCCTTGTGAGGCTTGCATTTTGGAGGGGAGACAGACAACAAAAAATTACATATCATGAATAAGTAAATCATTTAATATCTTAGGAGGTGATAAATACATGGGGATAAAAAGGAAAGAGCAATAAATGAGATTGGGTGTGCTGATGGGGGTAGTAGAGGCAATTTTGAATGCAATAGTCTGGGTTAGCCTCATGGAGGAGGTGGGAAATGAACAAACGTGAAAAGCTGAAAACACTAAAAGGAACGTGTGCTCTCTGCGTAGAGTGAAGAGCAGCAACTAAAACACATGCCTTAAGGTAGGAACATGCCTGGTGTTCAAAGAACACCCAGAAACCTGGTATGGCCAGTGTAGGGGAAGTGAGGGGAAAAAATAGATGAAGGGAGGTTGGGAAATTAACTTGGGGTCTGGATTATATAGAGTAGGACCGTATAAAACAAATACAATGGAAACCTTGTGTGTAATTTAAAATTTTCAGTGGCCACATTGGAAAAAAAAGGAAAAGAAACACATGAAATTGATATTAATATCAATTTATTTTATTTAGGACAGTATTTTCAAAATATTTTAACATGTAATCTCTACAGAATATTAATGTGATGTTTAATATTTTTGTACTAAAGCTTTGCAATGTGATGCATATTTCTTACCTATAGCACATCTCAATTTGGACTAGCCACATTTTAAGTCTTAGGCCCACAGGTAACTAGTGGCCATTTTATTGAACAGCCGAGAGGGAGGATTTGGCTTGTACATGCAGTAAAGTAGTCATTGCAGAAGTTTGAGCTGAAGAGTAACTTGATCAATCTTATATTTTAAATGTATCACCCTGATTGATGTGTTAAGGAACACTCAAGTTGGGGAGGGAGAGAGAAAACAGGAATAGAAGCAAAGAGACCAATTAAGAGGCTGTTGCAGGGGTGCCTGGGTGGCTCAGTCCTTAAGCGCCTGCCTTCACCTCAGGTCATGATCCCAGGGTCCTGGGATCGAGCCCTGCATCGGGCTCCCGGTTCTGTGGAGGGCCTGCTTCTCCCTCTCCCTCTGCCTGCCGCTCTCTGTGCTCTCTCTCTGTCAAATAAATAAATAAAATATTTAAAAAAAGGCTGTTGGAGCAATCCAGGCAGGAGATGATGGTAACTTAGCCTTGGGTGTTAGCAGTGGAAATTGGGAGGAGGGGTCAGATTCTACATTTCTTTCGAAGGTAGAGCCAACCTGATTTTCTTACAGGTTGAATGTAGGATGTAAAGCAAAGGGAATTGTTAAGGGTAATACCACGGCATTTATCCTTAGTAACTGGAAAGATAGGAGTTTCATTTGAAATGGTGATTCTGCAGGTAGGGCATGATTGGATGGTAAAACTTAAAGTGTGAGAATTCTATTTAGACACCCAAGTGGAGAGGCAAGTTGGCAGTTGGATATATGAGTCTGAATTTGAGAGAGAAGTCTAGACTGGGGATATAAATATGAAAGTTGTCAGCATAAATAAAAATATTTAAGACTGTAGGCCTGAATGAGATCATTGAGGGAGTGAGGGTAGATGGAGAAGGGAAGAGCTCTGAAGACTGAGCCTTGACATTCTCCAGTAGTACGAGATCCAAGTGCAGTTTGGATGGATTTACACCATATTGATAACAACTAGGTGGGGGCATTTCAAGGGCCTTGTAAAGGGGTAGTTTCAATATCTAACTGTATTGTTTTTATAATAGATATATAATAGTTTTTTGATACAAAAATATACCAGCAGTCCAGAGAAGCTTTCAGTTTCAAATCAGACATGTAAAGAACCTGAGGAGTCATTACTTTTGCCCTTACAACAAGAAAAAGCTTGACAAACTGAGTATCGGTGACTTTAGGGGACCCATCTGTGAACCGAGTTTGAAGGTCAAACTTCTCTCCTAAAACGTGAAGAGGCAGGTGCCTTCAGGGAGACACAGACCGAAGCAGTTGCTTGTCTGAGGCAGAAACCTCCAGAGGCCCATACTTGCCTGCAAGGAAATTCTCAGGAATTGCTGAAGACTCAGTGTGGGTTAGCATGAGTAAGTGGTGCTTCTTAGGGCTGCATTCATAGTTGGGGAAGGGAGCTCACATGTTTTCAGGCTTTTCCTCCAGGAACCCCACTAGATTCTCAACTAGGAAGATTGGGGATAGTTCAGAGAAAGCTAACCACCCCCTTATCTCTGCCCTAGTGATTGCAGAAGTTGTTAAAGGGTATTTTCTCTGGATAACGTATTCTGAGTTGGCAGGTTTTTAAAAAATTTTATTCCACCCGGTTCCTGAGTGACTACGAAGGACAGAGTCCCATGGCAACTTGTGATGGACGTGCAAGAAGTAAGCTGTGTGTGTTTTTTAAAGATTTTATTTAGGGGCACCTGGGTGGTTCATTTGGTTGGGTATCTGCATTTGGCTCAGGTCATGATCCCAGAGTCCTGGGATCTAGCCCCGCGTTGGGCTCCCTGCTCAGCGGTGAGTCTGTTTCTCCCTCTCCCTCTGCTTGTGCTCTCTCTCTCTATCCTCTCTCTCTCTCCCCAATAAATAAATAAAATTTTTAATATTTTATTTATGAGAGAGAGAAAGTGAGTGTGCACACAAGGGAGGGGGTTGGAGAGGCAGAGGGAGAAGCAGACTCTCTGCTGAGCAGGGAGCCCAATGTGGGACTCAATCTCAGGACCCAAGATCATGACCTGAGCCAAAGGCAGACTCTTAACCGACTGAGCCACCCAGGTGCCCCTAAGCTGTGTTTTATTTCCAAAAACAAACAAAAAGTTAGTGGTGTAATCATGGCAATTCTTGAAAGCCAGCATAATGAAATATGATATTTTATGCTACTTAGGGGTTGGAAAACTATCGGATGTTTTTGGGAAGTGGAGTGATTTGATTTACCCATTGAAACCATGCTCTTTGTCTATTGTCCTAGCAGCAGTGCGCAACAAAAATTCTCTGCTTCTGAACTGTCACCCTTGGCTCCAACATGTGTCTGAACTTCCTTAATAGGAACAATAATAAGAACCACAACCAAATGATAACTACAAGAATTTTGTTCATAGTATTAGATAATAGAATTAGCTGTGTGTTATTTGAGACTATTTTTAAAGGCATATTTATTTTTTTAATTTTTTTTTAAAAGATTTTATTAGAGAAAGCACAAGCAGCGGGGTGGGGGCAGGGGGCAGAGAGAGAAGCAGACTCCACGCTTAAGGGGACCCCGGGATCATGACCTGAGCCGAAGGCAGACGCTTAACTAACTGAGCCACCCAGGCGCCCCTTAAAGGCATATTTATAAGTTTTAGAATTTTAAGAGTATCTTAATGCTTTTATATAATTTCTAACAATGTAACATGAAAATATTCATATTGAGTAATTCCATCCATTTTTATAATTAAATATTAAAAAGTATATGTAAGAGTATAGTTTTCTATTATTGGCTGTTATCCATAGAGACTAAAAATTGCTTATTTCATAATGCCTTTAAAATAGTCTAATGTATATCTAGTCTTAATTGCCGTTTAATTAAATAAGTTCACATATAAATGAAAGTACAGAAGGAAGGCAATCAGCTGCCTCAAATAATAGATTAAATATGACTCCCTCCTCTTAAAAAAAAAAAAAAGATGTCTGTGAGAGTGTCAAGTTCTGACTGTTCCCTAGAAATTTCTATTGACTAGAAGATGAACCTTGATTGAGATGTAAAATTTCAACTTCCAAGAAGCTGAGTAACATACTCAGCAGGAATTGCCAGTATTGTTTTAATAGACATATCTTGTAAAGGTGAATTTCAAAGAGCTTTCACAGCTCTCTGAACAGTATTCTCACACATTTTAAGTAGGTCAGTGTTATCATTTATACATAATTTTATTGCTTTAGTGCTATATTTTTATGATTATCTTACAAACGCTTCACTAAAGATGTACTGAAATTTCTCAGTGATTTTATATTCTCCCTTAGTCTTGTTTTGCTTGAGAGGTCCTCACTTTCTGTCCCTACCTAACTGCTTTAAAACCTGTCTCTTTTTTCTATCTTGGACCCTGCATCATTATCTTCCCTTTTTTTTTTTAGCCCAGACACCTTCCTGGGCCATTCACTTCTCCCTAACATTTTGCCTATTATCTTTCTTCCACATTTGATTATTTAATTGTGAAACTGAAGAATAGACTTAGTCTCACATGTCTTTGTGCCCCAGGTACATGCAGACATCTGGGTAAAGTATAGACTTATAAAATTAAAAAAAAAAGGCAGGGGTGGGAGGAGAGGAAATTATACCTCTAAATCTGAATGAAACCAGTGACTCTTATCTTTATAATTTTTCTTTTAAAAATGAGATACTCAGGCCAGGACAGCAGCCGAAACACACACTAAACTGTGCAAATATCTATATAGTGAATTTTGATGGAGTTTTAGTTTACTGAGAAATAGCCTTATGTAAAGAAAGACTCTTCCCTGCCATGAACAATTTTGCAAGTAGAAAAATTAGGATTAATATATTGAGAATCAAACCTACTGAAAATCAGCAATATCTTATGCACACTGGTACAATAAGCTGTGAGAAATGATGAGTGGTATAGATTTTTAGGAAAGAGGGGATATTTTGCAAATGTGCTTCTTCATTGTCCTGCCCATGGTTATCACCATGTATTTGCCAGCTGCAAACATTAGATCTTAGTAAAATTATTCATGGAGTTTTACAAAATCTTGATACCTCAGCCTCAGGATTGCAGATTGAAGGTGGTGGGTGGGTGGAGGGTTTTTTCCCCCTGAGTTGATAAGGAACCAGCCAGAACTATAAAAGAAAGCACATATTTTCTCCCTCCACTTTTTTGGTGATACCTGGGGACTCACTGATCTTCAAAATACTTTCTCTCAAGAATTTTCAAGCTGTGTTTCATTACATCTTAGAGGTAAAATAATCTCATGCAACATTTTCCAAAAAGACCTCCCTGAAATGCTGGTGTTTTTTGACAATGTTAATTAACTAATATGACAAGTCAGTGTTAAGGACATTATTTCTTTAAAAATATATTTAAAACTGTGTGTAAGAAAATCACTACATTTAGTCCTTACAGTACTCTTTCTTTAGAAATAGAATACCCAGTCAAAAATGCCAAAAAGAATGAGAAATCGTTCATTGCTTTAATTTGCTCAATAAATGTTTTTGGAGTGCCTGTTACATGCTTGGTACTGTTGTAGGTGCTTGAGGTACAGCAGTGAAATGCATTAATGCATGACTTTAAATCTGCAGTATTTATAAATGACCTTCTATTTGATGGTTGCTGGATTCTCTTATAATGTCATGTATTTGTCCTTCATAAAAATTTATGGATGAATTAAGTATTAAATAATCAAATGAGTCTAAGTCACTCTCTGAAGTTAAAAATAAATTAGGTATTGATCATTTCTTATAGAATTTATTTCATTGTCTTTTTTATTCATTTGCCATGTAAAATATAAGAGTGGATTTATGTGAACGATGAAGATTTTTCAATGCATTTGAGTTTAAAGAGTATCGCAAACAGGAGACAGGCAGTCCACACATGAAATTTCATTGTAAGCAAAAGCTGTTTTACATAGTTCTTTGGGGAAGCTTCTTGGCATGGGAAAGTTATAGCAAGTTCTGCAATAAGTTTGAGAGACAAAATTTTTGTACAACTTAAGCAAATCATACATTGGTAGATCACATTTTATAAGAATTTTATAAACATTATGAATGTAGTATCTCCCATTTTATCGGGTTAGACATGAAACAGTCTTCTCTGGCTGGCTGGTTGACTTGGAGCAGTTTGTGGTTTAAGGGAAAGAACCAAGTAGTCTTTTCAAAGACAGCGGGGGAAAATAGAGACACATACAGATAGATGTACATCTATAAAATTAACTTATCTGACTCTTACTTTGTCCAGCCAGTTTGGCTTTTAGAGATGCTTTCTGTGCTAAATTTCAGGCAGATTCTTGAACCAAGGATGAGAATCCTTTTCTGCCCACTCTTATTTAAAAAAGAAAAAAAAAGTCTGCAAGTAGCTGTGTGCGTGTCATAAAAATATAAATTGTTTTTCCTTTTTATTTTTTTTGCATGGAGGTGGGATCAGGCATAATTTTAAATATTTTTTTACAAAAAGGGATATATACTCACAGGAATTTAGGAAATGTTGGTATAATGTCTTTGAATAGAGGCTTTGAATCTCACTGACCTGGAGCTAACAAAATATACCCACTTACTGCGGACCCTCATTCCTGATTATTGTTTTTGGCTGTTTTCTTTTCTGTCTCCTAAAGATACTAATATTTAGTACGCAGTTTCTTAGACATCATCAAGATAATGAAAATAAAAAGAGTTCAGCACTGAACCTTCCTCATAGAAAGAATTTAATGGAAAATAATAATATAAATAAAATAATTAGACATCTGTTATGTATTAGGCTTGAGAATAATGCACAGAATATTAAATTGGACTTTGGTTTCTGGTATATCCTCTAGTTGGATAGCTGAGGACTTATATACTTGAAGGAACTAAAAATAAAAATAGACAAATTTATTTCATGTAAACTTTAGATTTCTTTTTATATAAATATTGAAAATTGTCCTGGAAAAAAATATAAATTCCTTTATAAATACTGCACATGTATAATGTTTATTAAGTAGAACCAGTAAAGTTTGATCTTCAGTAAAGTTTGTATTGATTCTTAGTTTTCTGAGAAAACAAAAACGGAAGGCAATTCAATTTTGCCAGCTAAATTTCTCTTTGAAGAGTAGAAAGGTGTTACATCTTGTGGCTGCCAGGTGGAGCACATTAAAGGTCAGGACAGCATGTGAGATTTGCTCTTCTAATAGGAAGATTTCAGCATATGTGAGAGAGGGAACTAGTACTTTTTAGTCTTTGTTCATGAAAATCAAGAGAGTGCATAACATTAGAATTGTGTGTGTATTGGTCTCAATTTTATTTAGTGCCTTCAATTACAGAGTTGTTTTTTTTTTTTCCTACTGAGTGAACACATACTACTTGGAAAATATGAAAAATTTTTAAGAAAAATGCAAATAATCTGCATATTCCCAAGTAATTTGTGATTTTTCCTTGCACCTAAACTCTTCACATGTATTCATTTGTAATAAAAAAATTCCTGCACCTGCAATCATTATCTTTTATTTTCCTTTCTTTTTCTAAACCACCCTGCCATGTAACTGTAAGATGCATATTTATGAAGAATTAGGAGAAGCCAGAATTGAATTTTCTTGTCCAACCAACCCAGCTGCTGATGGCTGTCTCCAGAATAACTAACTTGCTCACATATGCTCCTGATGCTGTCCTTTATATAGTCGACAGGGAGTGTCAGTCTGTCAGCACCAAGTGCCATTTGTGAAATTAACAACACAGGGGGGAGCAAGGCTGCTGTGATAATAGTTGCAGCTATACATGTTTGCTGATTTTAGAAAAATGGAGGAATTTAGTAATATCCTTTAAGTCTCATGATAGTTTTTCCTCTAAGCACACTAAATGACCTCCTTCTTAGTGCAAATAATACCTTTTAATTGCTGTTTTTAGGTATTACCCATATAAAACCATAGAATGACTTTGTTGGAGACTTGTCCGTGCCTCTATGAAAAAATGAAAATAAAATATGTATGAGAAGGTGAACTGCTGATTATTTTATGCAAAGCCATCCAACACATATTTTCAACTTTCTGTAAATGGAACATAATTTGGTATCTAGCTCCATGTCTATGTGTTTCTAGAAAAGAAAAATTTGCTTAGATGATTCAAAATGAGATTTGGTTTTAATAACGCAGATACATGAACATACTCTGGTGGTTCTCTTTTATGAACAATTTAAAAGCACATTAAAAACACAGACCATTTTTGCATTTTTGTTGTATTCAGAAAAGCATCATGTATTTAAGTGGAAGAAAAAAAAGAGAAAGGTTCTTCCATGTCAGGTGGTAATTTTCTTTAAAGTCCATGCTTATTTTTAGAGTTATTCTTATCAATGAAGTATTAATTAATGCTCAGGACTATTACACTTCACTCACTTCTTTTTTTACAATTGGTGAAGAAAATGTAGTTAATGCTAGTTTCTGATATGTATTTTGATTCACTATTAGCAACACTGAGAAGAATTATGAGTATTTGTAGGGTCCATTTGGGTGAATTTAGAAGACTCTTTTAGTTGTTGAAAGAGTTTCTGTTGAAGATGTGTGGTCATGAGGTTTTTTTTTATGTTAATCACAATACATTACATCATTAGTTTTTGATGTAGTGTTCCATGATTCATTATTTGCATATAACACCCAGTGCTCCATGCAGAACGTGCCCTCTTTAATACCCATCACCAGGCTAACTCATCCCCCCACCCCCCTCCCCTCTAGAACCCTCAGTTTGTTTCTCAGAGTCCATAGTCTCTCATGGTTCGTCTCTCCCTCTGATTTCCCCCCCTTCATTTTTCCCTTCCTGCTATTTTATTATTTTTTTTAACATATAATGTATTATTTGTTTCAGAGGTACAGGTCTGTGATTCAACAGTCTTACACAATTCACAGCGCTCCCCATAGCACATACCCTCCCCAGTGTCTATTATCCAGCCACTCCATCCCTCCCACCCCCACCACTCCAGCAACCCTCAGTTTGTTTCCTGAGATTAAGAATTCCTCATATCAGTGAAATGGTTTTTACTCTTCTTATGTATAACTAGGGTAGGAGATGATTCAAAATTTTTAGCATTATGCAAATATTGATAAGCTCAAGAAATCAGGCACGATGGAGCATCAAAGGTAATAATTTGGTTCTATTTAATAACATGTATTACTTGATTATTAATATCAATACACATAAGTGTTAATACACCTCAATTATTTGAGATGGTGGTGGCATGCATTTATTCGGGCAATATTTTTGTAATGCCTACTGTGTGAAAACCTTGTGATGCTGTTAAAACTTCAAGGCAAAGCCTATTATAAGACTCCCTCATAATGCATAGAACTAGAAACTGAAATTTAAACAGAATTTTAACCGGGTTTTCTACTTAGCAGATAAGTGATGTTTACCTAGTGCTTCCATGCCCAGGAAAAATTTCATGAGCTCTGTAGCTATTCATTAACTTATGTCAGGCACCTGGGTGACTCAGTCGGTTGGGTGTCTGCCTTCAGCTCATTTTGTGGTCTCGGGATCCTGGGATTGAGCCCCGCATCGGGCTCCCTACTCAGTGGGGAGTCTGCTTCTCCCTCTCTCTCTCTCTCTCTCGCTCTCGCTCTCGCTCTCGCTCTTGCTCTCACTCTCAAGTAAATCAATAAAATCTTTAAAAAAAATTAACTTATGTCATCCTCATAGTGTTTCTGCGAAGTAAATGCTGTTATTTTTCCCCAGTTCACAGATGAGGAAACTGAGGTATAAAGGAAATAATCAACCCAAGATCCTAAAATCCTAAATAACAGGGTGTAATTTGAACACAGAGCTCTATAGCCCACTTGTCTAAACATTGTCCTGTACTTCTTCACTTAGATATATTGCAGAAACAGAGGAATCTCTTTGCAAACACAGCTAGCTCAAGTGCTTGTGAAAGTAGTAGTAATGCGAATAGAAGACTTATTTTTTCAATTTTATTATTTTATGGATTACCTATAGGATTGATGATAAGTTTTCTTCTTTCTCTGTTTCCCCCAATCCCTTAATAAAGAAAATGGTCTTCATTATAGTATATATGAGACTATTTTGATAAAATTTCCCATTACATCAGAATTATATTATTCTGGTAAATTCAGATAACACTCTACAATTATTGTTGACTATTATTGTATGATGTGTAGAAATGTCCACAAATCAGTTACTGTTTAATTATATGAAAGACCTTTCCATCCAAAGTAAGCAGAGAGATTATGCTTTCAATAGTTTATTAAACCATTTTGAAATTAAAAAAAGACATAGCGTAGAGTTGATATCTGAAATTTTGTACATTTGTTCTGGCAATATCTTTATTCATAGTGGGAGGGGAAGGAATTTATTTTCTGCAAATACCCACTGGTTACCACCCACAGCCCAACATGAAGTCTGGAGAGGTAGGCTCTTCATTAGGAGAATATTCATACTATGTTTATAATGACGGCATTTCTAAAGAACTTTCTTCTTTAGAAGAAAGATCATTCCACCTTTCATAAAAGGAAAATTGTATGACTTGCTTTTATTCTAACCAATTAAGAAGGAGCCTCAAACCTCAAAGCACATGGGAGAGCCTTAGCAAAGAATATTCTGTAATATTTGGAGAAAAATATGAATATTGTATCTCCACATATATTTTTTTCCAAAATTACTCTCATAATGAATATTGGAAACTTCGTATGTTGCAATGCCTTATTTCAGAACACGTTTTAATTCACACAGTGAATAAACCCATTTTATAGATGAAGAAACTGAGATGCAAAGAACTTAAGTAGCAAACTTACTCAAATCCTTAGGAATCATGCCCCTCCATACTGCTTATGCTGATTTCGTTGTAGATATTCTAGCTGTTATAAATATTTGTGTATTTGCTGCTCTAAAAATCTTTTTCCATGAGTAAGTAGGCATTAAGGAAGGTTTCACGATATCTTTTTTAAAAATGTTTTACATTTTTTAAACTTGAAGAGGACTTTACAGCAAAATCTAGCTACCTTATTAGATATTCTAATTTGCTCATCTCAAATGTTTTCCATGCTACTATAATGACTATAATTATGTCATTTCTAAACTTTAATTTGTGTAAATGTAAAATCACTTTTATTTTGCAGTTAGTAAATTGTTTCTCAGACTGACCGAAATGTCTTGGGGAATGCGTATTTATTTCATAACAGAAATACACTATTTTTGTAAATTTTTTGTAAATTATAGAAATATAGCAATAAGTTATATATACTTACATAAATTCAGATGTATGTATACATTCAGAGAGATATGTGTATGTGCATACACACACACAGTATTTATATGGTATTTCCATTGGGAAATGTTTGATTCCATTATGATTATGTAATAAGGGAATGCCAGTTGGGTACAAATTTAATAGCTTTTCTAGGTAGGATTCCAGAATTAGTGCATGAAGGGACCATAGTAGTTTTATTTGAAGAGTTCATTAAATTAGGTCATATATGCTCTTATGAAATATAGAGGGGCATAAAAACATCCAGAGGAAAATAAAGCAACAGCCTAATTATTTAGGAACCAAAGGAATTAATTTATTATTGATTCTTTTGTGATGAATTATCCAAGATTAATGGATCTTAGTAAGTACCATATAAACAAGGAATATGTCTAATGCCAAGATGCTAAGGAAATGCCTAAGTTTATTTAAAAAATTTTAAAGTTTTTATTTATTCATTTGAGAGAGAGAGGGAGAGGGAGGATGAACAGGGGGACAGGCAGAGGGAGAGGGGAAGCAGACTTCCTGCTGAACAGGGAGCCCGATGTAAGACTCCATCCTGGGATCCCAAGATCATGACCTGCCCAAAGTCAGATATTTAACCAAATGAGCCATCCAGGTGCCCTGGAAATGGTCAAGTTTAAAGAAGCTTTACCCAATGATTAATAACAATTGGAAACCCTTTAACATTCTAGGTATGGTTTTCCAATTAAAGATGTTAAAGACAACTACCTGAAAAGGGGGAGCTAGTTAAGCTCATCTGAATTTTAGAGGATGAAGGTTTTTTTTTTTTTTTTTTTAGGTTAAAATCGAGGGATGAAGGGTGCCTGGGTGGCTCAGATGGTTGAGCGTCTGCCTTCGGCTTCCTTGGGAGCCTGCTTCTCCCTCTGCTTTCTCTCTCTCTCTCTCTCTCTCTCCTCCTCTGTCTCTCATGAATAAATAAACAAATAAATCTTTTAAAAAAAATCTAGGGATGAAAATAGTTATGCGAAGAGATACTAGGTCCTTGAAATATTTAATGCATATGAAATTTTGATGATACTATGTTGAATATCATTAAAATAATATAATGAATGTGTTAGGGTTTGTTGTTTACCTTGATTAGATGTGATACAACACATTTTTTCCTCTGTAAGATGTGGTAACAAATAATCAGGGGCATTATTTGGAATATTTACCAGGTGGTATGGCTTGACTTGACCAACCAGGATAAACAACCAGATGGGGTACTAGATGTGTATAAGCTCTGTTTACAATATAACTAGGTAGACCAGAGCAGTGAGGTACTGGCTTTCTGCCTATATATAAACTTGAACTCTAGACTGTGAGAAGATGTACCAGGCTTAAATTCCTGCCTTTCCTTCCTTCCTTCTTTCCCTCTCCCCTTCTCTGTTTGTTTGTTTCCTTCCTTCCTTCCTTCCTTCCTTCCTTCCTTCCTTCCTTCCTTCCTTCCTTCCTTCCTTCCTTCCTTCCTTCCTTCCTTCCTTCCTTCCTTTTTTAAGGCAGTGGAATAATTTCCTCAAAGTCTTTACCAGAAGCATAGTAAGCTTCACAGATGAAGGGGGATATAATCTGGTTAAAATATGGTTTGGGAGCTTCTAACTCAGCTCTCTTTCCATTTCAAGAGGCAATTCCAATGTTTAATAGGTCACAGTTGACAAGTCACTGAAATAAAACATCCAGGTAATTGGAAATCAACACTTTCTAGGTAAAAATGGCAACACTAGCAGTGGAATTACTTGTGGGTAAGTGAGGCTTGCAAGGCATGGCTTGAAATATTTGTTCTATAGCTGATACATGAAAGTCTAAATCTGGCACATGAATGTTCATTTTTGGTTGAGATTACATAATGTGCAAGAGGATGGTTTGTTTGAAAGTTGAACATAGGAAAATCAAGTACTGACTGCAGTAGTAACCCATCCTAGCGCTTGATATTTTCAATGATCATCTTGAGTAAATTTAGTCTAAAGGTTTATGGACTATATATATATATATATATATATATATATATATATATACACACACACACACACATTAAAAATCAGATTTTAAAAAGAAAAAGGGAAAAAGTTAAATTTAAAATAAGTGCATGTATCTTTGTGAAAATAAAATCTTACTCATTTCAAAATATATTAAATATATGTGATATAGTGTGCTATGTGAATACAGGTCAGATCCAGTGGCAAAATTGTATTCTTAAGCATCATTTGATTTTACTTAATACTAGCCTTTAAAAAACAACACAGTCTTGACTTGAAATTGTTTTATGGTAGTTTCTAATAGGTGATTTCTCTCACTTGTTTCAATTGTGATGTTTTTTAAAAATCAGTTTTTGTTGTGACATTTATAAAACTAGTAAAACACTGCTGTTTCAAAAAGCTCATCCATTTGCTGAAGTTTATATTGCTGTCTCAGCTATTTCTTTGAGAACTTGGAGATTGCAGCATGATAATGACAATTTTTATCTTTGGAAATTCTCCTGCTTACCTTAATAATCACATATTGGCCTCAATAATTTAGATGACCTTAAATAGCAGTTCTTGAATGTAGGTGTCTGTTACACATAGAGCATTGTGTATAGGTGGAAAGGGCTATAAAAACTTGTTTCTTTTTTCTTTTTTTGAGAGCCCGAGTGAGAGTGTGAGCAGGGAGGGGGGAGAGGGAGAGGGAGAGAATCTTGAGCAGGCTCCACGCCAAGCGCAGACCATGACGTGGAGCTCAGTCTCATGGCCCTGAGATCATGACCAGAGCTGAAATCAAGAGTTGGATACTTAACTGACTGAGCCACCAGGCACCTCAAAACTTTCTTCATTTTAAAATTAATATTCCCTTCTTATTACTGGGTATATAACTGTTAGGTGTTCACTGAAGAAGTACTTCATTATAATGACTTTTTAAGTAGATTTTTGGTTATATGTTCTACAGTATGATCTAACCTAGAATAAATACACTTTGTTGATAAGTATGTCTTGTTGACAGAATTACCATATAAGTAAAATGAACAAAGAAAGAACTAATGATAATTTCCGTTTTTGGTTTTTTTTTTTTTTTTTGGATAATGAGTTCTACATGTAGCACTGTGATGTGTAATGCTCATGTTAAGAAATGTTATGCTATAATTTTCATTCTTTTATGTCTTTACATTACTTGAGTAAGATCCTAAGATTTATTTATAGGTAGGTATCAGTTTGGAAAGATTTCCTTTCTGTGAAATCCCAGGCCTGTTTTTTAACACATATATAGTCTTGGAAACCATGTTCATTCAATGCCTATGACCGATGGCTTTAATGAATGCCTAACAACTTACTTAAACCAAACAAATAATTAGTCTCAATTACAGAAGTGTAAATTTGACTTTATTAATGAATGTGCCAGGCTTTACATGTTGGTTTAAGTGTAATTGATCTTAGGGCCGCAGAGATCAATTTAAGGGTTGGCAAAATGACAAGTAGGAAGTGACTCAGATGTAAGAATGCTTACCACTAGAAAGATTAATTGGTGTATTAGTGTAAACTAGTAGGTGGCTGATGTAATAATGATATCCCCATAGAAAGAGGTCTCAAAATAGGATCATGAACTCCAAAGCTTTTAATTGTATACCATTACTGTGTCAAATATACTCCTTTAAAAGAGTATTTGTCACATTCATTTGTCTTCCATTTAATTTTAGTTTTTATTTCTTTTTCATAATTAAAGAGAAACACCCTAGAGGATGCATATAAATATTTTACTTTATGCTTTGAAATATTTCATTTAACTGTGTTGGTAGGCTTGGGTTTGGAAAATCAAGTGGCTGTATTGAAAAGACAATGACTGATTGCTAGCTGGTGTTTTTCCATTTCCTACCCTGTCAGTGAAGTCTGCTTTTGTTGCCATGTTAACTTCTCCCCACTTTGACGGTGAAATCTGGAGGGGGGAACAAGAGGAGAAAGGCAGTTCTATTATGCCATTACATTTCTTCTCCTTTGAAGAGCTTGTAACACTCTGAACGATGGGTTAAAAAGCTGATATGATATGATGAAGCTGAATGGTGAGAAAAGCCCAATTGATGGCACATTCATTTTGTATCAATGCGTGAAGGGTCACTGGCTGAGGGAGAGACAGGCAAAGTCCTAGATCAAGAGAGTGAGAGGTGGCTGCTAAGTACGGAGTTGCAGAGATGAGATTACTAGAGTCTTTGTCCCTTTTCCAAATATTCCCTGCCTATGTTCTTTTCTGCCTTCTTCCCCCCTACCTCCTAACCCCAGACAACTCTCCTAATAAAAAGAATTTTCAAGAAATATGTCAAAGAAAATAGATTTTTTCAAGAGAGGTGTCAAAGGAAATTGATGAATGAGGTACAGGGGCAGCATGAGACCAGAGTGGAGGAAGGTGATAAAGGCGCTATTTAGAAGTTAAGCCCGGAAAACTGGGGCAAGAATCAAAGCAGTGCTACAGGCAGGAACGAAGTAACCAAGGCCCAGAAGATAATCATAAGGAGCTGGAGTCTGAGGCAGGAAAAAAGGCAAGGCCAGTTAAGAGGTTTAAGGCAGAGGGTGACCTACTTAGAAAGAGGTCTTTTCAACAGGCAGACTTTGGACTGGAGGGGAAATAGGGGGTTACATTCGTTTGAGTGGAAGTTGTTCTGAGTACATAAGAAATTGTAATTATCCTGAATTAGGAGGAGATAATTAAATTAAGTAGTCATGTGCAAGAACATTTCCTTCTTAGATATTTTTTTAAAGAAGTTTTATTTTTGGGAGTTTTGTTCTTCATATATCAAATTTTAATTTGCATTGTGTTGTGTGTTACAACCTGAATTAGACTACTTTGTTGGAAGAACATTCTAAATCCCTGAACATGCTGAGAGAGGCACAGTTTTACTTCTTGTAAATATATAAAGAGGCTCAGGTTAACCTTTTATACTGGTATAAAGTGTGAATTCCTTTGCACTATTTCTTAGAGGACTTAATAGGTAAGGATAATGTATATCGAAGGGGTTTTATAAACACCCATTTTTTAAATTCAGGCAGTTAGAGTAATTTGATATCCTAAGCAGTTTATCCCTTATGATTTCTCATTTGTATTAATTATTTTTGAAAATACAGCAGGATGGTATAGTTTTAAACATGGAAATTTTGGAGTCAAATGAGTTAGATTGAATCCTGGGTCTTCGATTTTCTGCCTGTGGGAGGACACCGGGCCTCTGAGTGTATGCTTCACTTCCCTCAGCTGTAAAATGGGCTAATGGTAGTGCCTGTTTCATAGAGTGGTTGTAACAGCTTATTAGACACACACATATACACACGCATACACATACATGTATACATATATGTGCTGGGGACAATAACAGAAACAGAGAAACTGCTCATGAAATATTTATTATTATTGGCATTCCTAACAAAATATTTGCAGGATAACAATACTCCCAGTAATAGTAATAATAATAATCAGTTCTAATCTTAGTAATAATGTTAATGATATTTTTGCAGGCCATTCCTTAGGTGGTTCTCTTATTTCCTTTCTCTTCTGTACAGTGAAACATGAATTACCTGTACTTGTTCTCCTGTTTCTCGTAAACTTAATGTGGTCTGGTTGGCCACACTGCTATGCCAACTAAACTATTCCTGCCACGGACTACAGTGACCTCCATGTTGCTAAATCCAATCCAATTCTTAGTCCTTATTTTACTTTGACCTGTCAGTAGCAGTTGATGATCCCCTTCTTTAACAGACTGTTTTCACTTGTCTTTCAGAAACCATAGTTTGTTTTCCTTCCAAAATCATTGGTTACTCCTTCTCAGTCTTCTTTGCTGATTTCATCTCCTCTTCTAGATCTCTTAATGATGGAAGAAGCCACACATCCCTTGGTCCTCTCTTTGACTTACTTCCTTGGTCATTTCATTCAGTACTGTGGTTTTAGACACTACTGCTGACACCTGGCTAATTGATACTCCCATTCAGAGGAGGTCCCAACTCCTCTCCCAAATTCCAGTTTTGTACATCTAATTTCTTCCTTGGTGTTCTTACTTGGAGGACCAGCAGACACTTGAAATTTAAAATGTCCAAAAGCTGTGCAGCTGATACTCCCCTCAAAACTAGTTCCACTCATACCATCCCAGTTATTTAGGACAAATACTTTAGAGTCATTCTTTGCTCATCTTATTCTGTCATGCTCCACATCAAATGGTCCTCACATTCTGTTGGCTTGACTTCCACAGAAGATCCAGATGGTGATCACTTTTTACTACCTCCACCACTATCACCACACTCTAAATCACTCTAGGATTACTGTGGTGATAGCTGGTCTACTTGCTTCTGTTCTTCCCTCCTTCTCATCTGTTCTCAAAACAGAAGCCAAATGTCAGTAAAATGATGTCAGTCCTCTCCTTTAATTCCTGCAGTGGGTCCCCAGTTCACTTAGAGTAAAAGCCAAAGTCTTCATAATGGCTCCCATGACATTATATGCATATTAAACATTATAAAAACAAATGGCCCCCATTTGTTTTTCCTTATGTCACCACCTACTTTGCCCATCATTCATGCTACTCTAGTCATAATAGTGCCTCTTCACTGTTCCTAAAACATCTTAGGTGCACTCTCACCTTAAGGGTTTGCGCTTATTATTAGCTCTGCTTAAACAATTTTCCCATATATAAACCTATAATTAATTAACTTCCTTCATGTCTCTGCCCATAGGTCATCTTTTTAATGTGGTTCATTCTCTAGTTGTAAGACTATAACCCTCCACCTGCCCCCGTACCACCTCTGGCACTTCTCGTTTCCCCTACTGCTCTAGAGTTTACTCTCTCTTCCATAATCACATGGAGGTTATTTATTTGTTATGTCTGATATTTTTTATCTTTCTTTACCCCACTAGAAAGTAAGCTCCATTAGGAAAGGAACATACTTCATTTACTGGTTAGATCAGTATCTGTCATGTGGTAGGCACCCAATAAAATATATGTTGGATGAATGAGTGAGTGAGTAGTCTGTTGGTTTTCCCTCTCTCTTACAAATACTGTATTGCATAGAGGTTTCCATAAAAGCACATTTAAGCAAGATACATACCTGCCATAGACCATGAACATTATTATTTTCATTTGCTAATTTAATAGGCATAGCTCTACTTAAAATGTACCACAGCATCCAGTGTGGCTGTCCTTGTTTGGAATGTCTTCTCTTAATCTCCTTCAACATTGCCTTTCCATCAAGCTCTGCCTTCCCTACGAAGTTTTCCTTTTATGATCATTCTTGCCCACAGTGATTTCCAATTCCTCAGAACTAGTGTAGCACTTATTTTCTCTACTATACAATTTAACCATCACTTTTATATTAAGTCTCATTGTTTAATATGAATAAGATCTGTCTCCTCAGCTAGCATGCTAAATCTTGAAGGGTGGAAGTCTTATGTTTTCTGGCAAAGCCATGTAAGCGTTCATGCCTCAATCTATTTATTAGAGTATTTTTAGTTAGAAGTAATTTTTTAGGAAATTTCCTCAGAATCTTTGGGACAAAGACAAAACAAGCTCAAATACACAGTCTCACAAACAAAATGTAATACATAATAGGAAACTATCTCAAAAAGAAATTTTGTAGAATTAATGATTTAAAAAATTTTCACTTTCATGTCTCCTTCCTTATGGGTTAGCAATGTGGAATATCAAGTATTTTCTTCTTGAACTTAATAAATACTAGCTACTTGTTATCCATAGAATAATATGCCCTTTTGCTTTTAAGGAATGTAAAGTATCACATGGCAAGAAAACATTCACATATTTACAGAAACAAATCATCAAACTGGAAAGAAGTGATGACCACAGTGTGTACAATTCTTGTTTTTTAAAATAGTGCCTCCTAGAGGAGATTCATGAAAAGATTTGCTTGCCTTCCAACACTTTACTAATCTTTTAATTTGCATAGCCCATTTTGTACAGATGCATAGAACACATGCATATTAAACATTAAAATGGCTTAATTTATGTCCCAAACTTACAAAACCAAATAAAGTCTGCTCTAATGGTGGACCTTTAACTTTTCCCATTGTGCTTAATGACCATCGCTATTAAGCCAACCAGTACGATTATTCAGTATCCCAGAAGCATAAACCATCCTCTGGAGAAAAATAGGCAAAACAAGCTCAACATATCAGTGCTGGGAGAGGTCAGGTTATATTTTCTTTCATAGAATGGGGAGAAGTTTTTAGTTTTTTGAAATATGTTTTTCTTTCAGGAGAGTTTTGCACGGCTAATACTTTGTGATAAATGTTCACCAGAGGATTTTCTTAATTTTTCTTTTACAAATTCATGGATTCTCTATCCTCTTAACTTATTTGAATATTGTGAAAAATGAGTTTTATGAAATATTTAACCAAAGAGACCTGGATGTTTAGAGAAATTGAGGAGATTTGGAGGGGTTGCTGAGCCCTCAGTGCCTTTGGCGTCTTTTCATTTCTCTAAATATTGTGAAAAAATTAAGCAGTAATAATGCACAAAGTCAACGGGTTAACTTTTTAAAAAAGATTTTATTTATTTATTTGACAGAGAGATGGCGAGAGAGGGAACACAAGCAGGGGGGGTGGGGGAGGGAGAAGCAGGCTTCCCGTGGAGCAGGGAGCCTGATGTGGGGCTCGATCCCAGGACCCTGGGATTCATGACCTGAGCCGAAGGCAGATGCTTAATGACTGAGCCACCCAGGTGCCCCGACTTTTTTTTTTAAAGTAGAGATTCTTAGGTGCAATATGTGATTTCTTCTTAAGTTTTTCTTTTTTTGATTCCTGGAGACAAAACAAAAACATTGAAAATTGGATGTACAACTCCTCCATTATAAAACAGTTTTTTATTCAAGTATAGTTAATGTACAGTTAGTTTCAGGTGTATAGTATAATGATTCAGCAGTTCTCTACATTTCTCAGGGCTCATCAAGGTAAGTGTACTCTATCCCTTTTCATTATTTCACCCATTCCTCCCCCCCACCTCCCCTCTGGCAACTACCATTTTGTTCTCTATATTTAAGAGTCCTTTTATCTCTTTTTTTGTTTGTTTGTTTCTTAAATTCCCTGTAGGAGTGAAATAATATGGTATTTGTCTTTCTCTGACTGACTTATTTCACTTAGTATTATACCCTCTAGGGCCATCCATGTTGTAGCCCATGTCAAGATTTCATTCTTCTTTATGGCTGAGTTATAATTTGTTGTATGTACTTACCAGATCATCTCTAGCCATTCATGTATTGATGGTCACTTTGGTTGCTTCCATATCTTGGCACTTGTAAATAATGCTGCAGTAAACATTGGGGTGCATACATCTTTTTGAATTCCTGTTTTTATTTACTTTGGGTAAATACCCAGTAGTGGAACTACTGGATCCTATGGTAATTCTCTTTCTGATTTTTTGAGAAACCTCCATACTGTTTTCCATAGTGGTTGCACCAATTTGGATGTTCCCACCAATAGGGTACGAGGGTTCCTTTTTCTTTACATCTTCACCAACACTTATTATTTTTTTTTAATTTTAGCCATTCTGACTAGTGTGAAGTGCTGTCTCATTGTGGTTTCGATTTGCATTTCCCTGATGATTAGTGGTACTGAACATGTTTTTATGTGTCTATTGGCCATCTCTCTTCTTAGGAAAAATGATTCTCCAGGTCCCCTGCTGATTTTTTAAGTGTATTATTTTTGTTGTGGAGTTGTATAAGTTTTCCATATTTTTTGGCAATTAATCCCTTAATTGGATGTATCATTTGCATATAGCTTCTCCCATTCACTAGGTTGCCTTTCCAGTTTGTTGATTGCTTCCTTTCCTGTGCAGAAGCTTTTTATTTTGGTGAAGTCCTAATAGTTTAATTTTGCTTTTGTCTTTCTTGCCAGAAGAGACATATCTAGAAAAAGGTTTCCACAGGCAGTGTCAAATTACTGCCTATGCTTTCTTCTGGGAATTTTATAGTTTTAAGTCTCACGTTTAGGTCTTTAATTCATTTTGAGTTTATTTTTGTGTATGGTGTAAGAAAGTGGTCCAGTTTTAAGTCCTTTGCATGGAACTGTCCAGTTTTCACAACACCATTTCTTGTAGAGACTGTTTTTTTTCCCCCATTGTATATTTTTGGCTCCTTTGTCATAGATTAATTGACAATAAAAGCATAGTCTTCTTTCTGGACTCTCTATTCTGTTCCACTGATCTATGTGTCTGTTTTTGTGCTAGTACCGTACCATTCTGAGTACTACAGCTTTGTAGTATGTCTTGAAATCTGGGAATGTGATAGCTGCATTTTTATTTTCCTTTTTCAAGATTGCTTTGGCTATTTGGGATCTTTTGTGGTTCTATACAAATTTTAGAATTATTCTGGTTCTGTGAAAACTGATGTTGGTGTTTTGATGGGGATTACGGTAAATCTGTAGATTGCTTTGAGCAATACTGACATTGGAACAATATTGGTTCTTCCAATACATGAGCATGGAATATCTTTCCATTTGCTTGTATCATCTTCAGTTTCTTTCATCAGTGTTTTAATAGTTTTCAGACTAAGTTTATTCCTAAGTGTTTCATTATTTTGGTGCAATTATAAATAAAACAATTAATTTTAAAATGTTTTGAATGCCTGCCTCTGTGTGCCAGGTATTCTGCTAGTTATTGGTTATACAACCTGAATGAGGCAGACCATGTTACAGTCTTCATATAGCTCACATTCAAGTGGAATTGCAAGAAGTTTAAAAAAAAGCCAGAATAGGAAAGAGGGAGAGAGAGAAAGAAGAAAAAGGAAAATAAAAAAGGAAGAAAAAAATGCCTTTTTAGAAAATGGTGAAAGCAGAAGTAAAGAAAGTGCTGTGAGTAGCATTTAAGACCAGAACATTATTTTCACATACATCATTGCTTTTACATTATGTTTCCAAATATTGAACTCTTCCAAATATCCAAACTTTTTTCTAAATCTTAGAACATCATCAAAATTAGTTTATGGATCAAGAATGTCCTACAAGGCATAAAGATTTGGTTTCAGAAATCTAGTTCATGTTACACCTATTTGAGTAAACATTTTTCTTAAGTACCTCTTATGTGCCAGGAACTGTTTTGGGCATATATCAGAGAACAAAATAAAGTTCCTCACCAAAATAGGGTTCTTAACCTAATCTACAAGAAGTAGATGAGGTGTGTAGTAGATAAGTGATGATAAGTGCTATGGACAAAAAATAAAAAAAAAAAGGATGTGAGAGTGATAAGGAATATCTGGGCAGGATAGTTGTAGTTCTCTGAAGTGACTAAAGACAGTCTCACTGGGAAGGAGTTATATTTTGTACCTTCAAGTACTTATTTAAACATGCTTCACAAACCTTGAAGTCTACGCAAATATTTTAGATGGGTAAACAGACTCTAGTAAAACAATTTGTCAAGAGATTGCTTATCTCATTTTGTTGAAAGAAAGCAAAATGAAAATCTGTAATTTGGGCTATAAAATAGAGCATAGTCAAATTCAGTCTTGAAATTTTTACCTCAACTCAGCAAATAGGTTGGTTTTTTTTGCCCTGCTTTATAGGTGTTCTCTGTCCTTTAATTTTCTTAGCGCAAAGAAAGAAATTTTGCAACAGAGTTCTTGAATAAACAAAGACTTTTGGTTCAAGGGTGTGATAATTTCTCTTTAGTTAAAGCTGATTTTATTCTTCATGAGAGATTCATAATTGTGAATTCCTATTTTTTTCCATCTTAAATAGAGGATTTATATTCTTTGTTTCTAAAATGGGGATAGAATATCTGATCTGAATATGCAGACTGAAATTCATTTGGTGTATATGAACAATTAGGTTGGGCAGTAGTAATGGCAAATTTCAGTCCTCTTCACAGAGACTGGCAGAAAATCTCACTGGGACATGATGGAAAAGCAAAATTTGGAAAAATGGAAGACCATTCTTGTGAGAAGAAGATAGCTAACAACCAACTGAAAATGGTTTAATTAGGATATATTAGACAAACAAATTAAAATGCCAATAAAGGGCCCTGAAATCCATTATTGACTTCTTAAAGCTAATTCTGGGCAAGATGGCAGCCAAATATAGGATCAGTGTTAATGCTGTGTAGTGCAAAGCCTGGGCAGATAGAGACAGTAGATCCTCAGTTCAAATTCAGTGGATTTTGAGTACTTCTGTATGTTGGCACTGTATTTGACGCAAGGAATGGAAAGATAAAAAATGTATTTTCCTAATTTTCTTTCCTATAGTCCTCATTGGAAAACTTTAGAGTTCTGCTCTTGAATTTTATTTGGAGGTAGTCAAATTAGGTGGACTCCATTTTATATATTGGAATACAGAATGGATGATCTAGATTTAATTGATGGAGTCCATCTGAGTCTTCTTTGGAGAAAAAGAGTAAGAGAAACATTGTACATTCTTTGCCAAGAAGTGTACAGTACATATTATAAATGGCTGTTACCATAAAGAAGAGTAAACACAAACACAATTAAAGTGACAGAGGCAACTTGAAGAGTGACAAGACCATACCAGTGTTAGAAGACCTAGATTCTATTGTTTCTTCAGCCATTACTTAGTCTTCAGGAACCCGATTTCTTTGCCTATAAAACGGATACAGTAATCCCGTTATCAAAGAGTTTTGGTATAAATCAGATACAATAATACACATTACAAATCACTGTAATCTGTAAAGTACTGTTCCTGAGAATAATGTAATTATTAATGGAGACTTGTAACGGGTTGTGTGTGATTCCTTTTTTTCCTGAATGTACCTTTCAAAATACTGCTCAATTTGTCTTTCCCTTTTCAGCCTGAGGAAGTTCCTGAAGGGTGAAATGAATTTATATCTTCTGATATACTTACGACAGGTGGGAGTGATTCAGTAGTAGTTGTTTCTGTACTGTTGGTTTAAAAAAATAAAAAAAAATAGCTAACATATGTTCAGTTTCCAGGTCCTAATTAAGAACTTTACCTATTTTAACTCATTTAATCTGCATGGCAATCCTATGATGTAGCAACTGAGACTTGGAGATGTTAGGTAATTTGCCCAAGGTCACACAGATAGTAAGTTGTATAAGCAGGATATGAACCCAAGGCAGGGGAAAGGAAGGTTGTAGAAGGAGGGGAATCAAGAGGGTTTTTTTCCCCCAAGGACATGTGAAGTTGAACAAACTAAATAGTCTTGCACATGTAGATGTTAAGAAAGTAGTTGGCTGTGTGAGATTGGAGTTCAGGACGGCATTATTTTGGAAATATAAATGGCGGGGGAGTCATCAGCCTAAAGATGCTGTTAAGAGCTGTGGGATGAATGTGATTACCAAGGGAGAAAAGGTAGACAGCAAAGAGAAGTGATTTTAAGACTGAGCTTTTAGACACTTAAACATTTTGAAGTAGAGCAGACTAGTAATGGGAAATAGAGAATTCTTGACGTGAAATATCTTAGAAATAATGCTTATACAAAACCATTGCATTTCTACATCTGTAACTAAAAGAAAAATTAGAGTTGGGAATAATCTAGTAAACTATAAAGTGGACTGAACATGTTGGGGGGAGAGAAAACTTCCATACTAAGACAAACTTAAAGGAAATGCTCTTTAAAAAAATGAGGCCTAAAAGGACATATGATCAAAGCCTATAAAACCAAAACTTGTATGAGAATGGTCAACACATTCTTAATTACCAAAATCACAATACTAGAACTAAGAGGAGCTTCCTGAGGCTTGAAAGATTACACTGAGTGCAAAATAAAAGTAAGTTCTTTTTTAATCAGTGGGTATGAAATTTATGAAACTCTTTACAAGTGATAAATAGGTTTCTACCAGTGGTAGAATAGGTTGAAAAGGTGCAGTTGATGGACAATAGAAATACCACAGGTTGTTTAAGGAAATGGAATATTTCAGTGAGTGGTACATGTCTAGTCATTTAATTTTGATATCCTCTTTTCTAACCTTTTTTTCTAAGAAAAATCATTTCAAGCCATGATTGGAATAGAAGGGATATAGTCTGACAGAATATGGCTTTTTTTCTGTTGGACAAAAATTTTACAAGTGAATGTTCTTGATAGATTAGTTTCCTTAAAACACTTATTATATCTGATGCATATATGATAAATAGAAGTTCATCTCACTATGATTTATACATAGTAGTACCTTAATACGTTAATCATTGAATAATTAACATCTGAAAACTAATCACTTTCTAAGTTGTATCTTATTCATGGGAGTATAATTATTTTTTTTAATTTTAGGATTTTTAGAAATCTTAGATATCATGCAGTACCCTCACTCAAGAAGGGAAGATCAAGATAAGGAAATTTTGTGACTTGCCCAGGGTCCCACAGTTTATAAATTGCAAAGCTGAAACTAAAATGTCTTAATTCAGCAACAAAAACATAATTAGACAAGTAGAACTATATCTGGAAAGGTTTTGCGTAGCAAAGGAAACAGTCAACAATGAGAAGGCATCCTTTCGAATGGGGGAAAATATCTGTAAATCATTTATCTGATAAGGGACTAATATCCATAACATATGAGGAGTTCCTATAACTGAACAGTAAAAATAAAAACAACCCAGTTAAAAAATGAGGGAAAAATTTGAATTGATATTTCTCCAAAGAAAACTTAGAAATGGCCAACATCACTAATGTTCAGCATCACTAATCTTTAGGGACATGCAAATCAGTCACACTGAATCCACTCACACCTGTGAGGTAGCTGTTATTAAAAAAAAAAAGCTTTGGTGTGTATGTGGAGAAATTTAAACCCTTGTATTTTGTTGGTGGAGATATATGTTATGGAAAACAGTATGGAGGGTCCACACAGACACACACATACAGACGCACCTACTGGAATATTAGCCTTAAAAAGAAGAAATCCTGCCATATGTGACAACATGGATTTACTGGGAGGGCATTGTGCTAAGTGAAACAAGCCAGTACCTGGGCAAATACTGCATGATTCCTCTTATATTAGGTATCTAAAATAGTCAAATTTATAGAGACTGAGGGTAGGATGGTGGTTGTTAGGGGCTGGTGGGAAGGGTAAATGGGAAGTTGCTGTTTAATAGGTGTAAAGTTTCAGCTGTACAAGATGAACAATTTCTAGAGATCTGCGGTACAACATTGTGCCTAGAATTAACAAAATTGTGTTGTGCACTTAAAAATGTTTTAAGAGGATAGATCTCAAATGTTTTTACCATAGTAATAATAATAAAAAAAAAAGCACACACATACACGCACACACACAGGCCATAGGTAACTCTTGCCAACACTTTGCTGTGGCCGAAACTAGTAGACTAAAAAAATTTGATGAAAACTCAAATGCTGATGGAGCACTCTGTTCAAATATCAGAAGAAAGTAAGCACTAAGGAAAGTGATCAGACACCATTTAATTTTTCCTAGCATGTTCAAATTGTTAAAGCTCAAAAGAAATAATAAACTCGTAAAGTTAAAACAGCTAAAAACTTTATTTAAAATGACAAAAATAATGCCCTAATTCTTCACTCCCTGTTTTTTTCATTAGTCTTTCTAAGCATGTGTTGCTTTCCCATTTGCCACAGTATATAATGGCTCAGCTGTGCTAGTAAATGTGAGAAGGCTTTTGTACTGCTCTTAATACAGCATATTAATTTTCATAGGTACTATATATTAATTTTAATTTATGTCATATTTGGAGTGTTAGCTTTCATCATAGTCCTTTGTTACATCACTCATACTTTTTTTGCTGTTGGATGATGGAATGAGTCATTTCTATACACTTATTACTGACCTTAGTAGTTAAAAACCATGGTTTCTTTTTTAAAGGACCCGGACAATTGTTCCTATACTTGAAAAGCTAAACATTTTCTGTTTAGTGGTATATATACACAATGGAATATTATGCAGCCATCAAAAGGAATGAGATCTTGCCATTTGCAACGACGTGGATGGAACTGGAGGGTGTTATGCTGAGTGAAATAAGTCAATCAGAGAAAGACATGTATCATATGACCTCACTGATATGAAGAATTCTTAATCTCAGGAACAAACTGAGGGTTGCTGGAGTGGTCGGGGGTGGGAGGGATGGGGTGGCTGGGTGATAGACATTGGGGAAGATATGTGCTATGGTGAGCGCTGTGAATTGTGTAAGACTGTTGAATCACAGATCTGTACTTCTGAAACAAATAACGCAACATTTTTTAAGAAAAAAGAAAAAGAAGAAGACAGCAGGAGAGGAAGAATGAAGGGGAGTAAGTCAGAGGGGGAGACGAACCAGGAGAGATGATGGACTCTGAAAAACAAACTGAGGTTTCTAGAGGGGAGGAGGGTGGGGGAATGGGTTAGCCTGGTGATGGGTATTAAAGAGGGCACATTCTGCATGGAGCACTGGGTGTTATGAACAAACAATGAATCATGGAACACTATACCAAAACAAATTATGTAATATATGGTGATTAACATAACAATAAAAAAATTTAAAAAAAATAAAACAGGCTTTTTCCATAAAAAAAATAACTAAATGGTAGAAACTTTACAACATGATGCATATATTTAGATTAAGTAATTGACTTAAGACAAATCAGTTTAGAAATGGTTATGTACATAGGAGAATACTTACCTAAAATGAGCCAAAGTTTGGCAGCAATACTTTTTTTTTTTTTTAAGATTTTATTTATTTATTTGAGAGACAGAGAACGAGAGATAGAAAGCACGAGAGGGAAGAGGGTCAGAGGGAGAAGCAGACTCCCTGCCGAGCAGGAAGCCCGATGTGGGACTCGATCCTGGGACTCCAGGATCGTGACCTGAGCCGAAGGCAGTCGCTTAACCAACTGAGCCACCCAGGCGCCCTGGCAGCAATACTTTTTAAATATTGAAATGATATTTCTTTTTTTAATTTTTAAAATTTTTTTATTTCTTGCTTTGCCAGTCTGTACATCAGAGGATTGTCTCCTAGCATGGGGGAGATTTAGAGATAACTCTGCCTCTAGATAGACTAGGGGAGTTCTCAACTCTGGCTGTAGACTTCACTTCAGTTATGATTCTGTATTACATTATATATTAAGACACTATTTCCACAGGCCTATCAATTTCTTATAACTGTGACATCCTCAATTTTTCATTATTTTCCTTCCACCTGCTTCATTTCCTTTTTTCTATAGTATGTTTTATTCTCCCAGAGGTCCTTTTGATCCTTAAATATTGATTTTTTTACACCACCTCAGTGTCTCATTAGCAGTATAC